>NW_010251944.1:13137-30901 GCF_000690775.1 Eurypyga helias | reverse complement strand
GCCGGGCGCAGCCGGCGCCGGCTGCTCGCCATGGCCGCTGCCTTCCAGCGCCATCCCCAGCCGGGCAGCCCCAACCGGCTGGAGGAAGCGGTTACATGGGAAGCTCCCCGTGTCAGAACCCCCGCCACGCCGGTAAAGGCGAGGCTGGCACTCAGCGGGCCCGGTATCGATGCACACGGAGCCACAGCAATGCAGTATTTAACAGAGCATTTTATGGGCACGAAGGGTTAAAATACAGCAAGGTATCAGCCCTGCACGCAGCGCGCACAGCACTGTGGTGACAGTTACAGCTAAATAATGCCTGTGGGGCATCTGCTACACCAAACAGCCTCTTTTCTGTTTCAGTTGTGTTTTATTAGACATTCCCTCCAATCAGGTTGGGATAGAAGTTAAAAAACCATACATAAATAGCTGCAGTTACTCTCCACTTCAGGTACGTACCAAAGATGGTTTTCAAACTCACTTGGAATAGCGGTTCGCGTGTGCCGTCTGTAAAAACAGCAAGGCAAGGATGCGAGGGATCAGGGACCTGCAGAATATAACCTTCCCATGCCAGTTTGCCTGCATAAATACTACTTTTCATGAACGTTTTTAGAACAAGTATGTAAAACTTGGCAGACTGAAATGGGGTGTGTGGAAAACATGGTATATCGCAGTTTCAGGTACTTAGAAGGCAGCCCTATAAAAATTATTATATTTTTTTAATTTATTAAGTGTGAAAAAATGAAAATGCATGGACTGAAGTCCTGTCAAACTATTCACACAGTGCTCATTACAGGACCACAGCAACAATTAGTATTCAAGATGGATAGAAAAATAAAGCCAACGTGTACACCTTCCAGTAATTCTCATATGAAAAAATACATCAAACTAGTGTTGGGCACCTGTGAGCAAGTTACTGGTACAACATCAGCCTCCAGCTACCTCTTGAATAGGCAGTACAAAACAAGCTCCACCTTAGATTTTACTGTGCATCTATACTACACAAGAACTTTGCAGTTCTAGAACTCAAATTTAACCAACTGGGGGGGACAGATTCCCTGTCATGTTATCACAACAGAAAAAAAAGGGTTCATGTTGTTAACAGTACCTTAGAAGGGATGAGGTCCTGTTGCATTTACTGGAAGCGTGAGGTCTGATGTTTAATGATTCCACTTCTTCCATCCCAGGTAATGTTTTTCTGCAGGTTGTTCTCCCACTATGAACTGTAACAGAGCACTCTATGATTTATCAGGGCAAAACCAAAGGAGATCTGCCAGGAGGAATAGGTTAATAAGAGGCAGTGATAACACTGGAGATTAGTTATGTACTTTTCCATTTAGGCAAACTGCATGTTATTAATATTTCTTCCGTTTTGGCCATAAGGTCTTTAACTTATACTTACATTGCAACTATGACTCCTTAGACTCAAGACTCATACAAGACAAAGGGTCAACAGAGTACAAATATTATGTATCTTCGTTTTCCCCCTTTAAGCCTTTGGTTTCTTTTATGGCAATTACAAACAGATAACTTCAAAGTTAGCTCTGACTTTATATTAAAAAAATGAAGGATACAGTGATAAAGTGTTTTCATTTATCATCGATATGTGTTGCTCTACACAAATTAATAAGACCCCCCCCAAATTTTTGCACTCGTCTTAAAAAGCTGATCATGGTAAATGTAGCTGTAGAACAGTTAATATTTTTATCTATTTGCTCCACCTGCTGGTGCATATTCCTTTTAAAGCAGTCCTTAGAAACCAAAATGTATTAAAAATTTGGCCAAAGGTGTACACAAGAGACATACTTGACTTTAAGCTGAACTTCTGTAACGTACTAACTAAATCCATTCTGATCCCAACATTTTTTCAGTCTAGAAGGCCAACGGAAGCACAGACTTAGGGAAACATGACCCATAGCTCACTTTTTGGATACTGCCCTTCATTTTTATTGTGACAATAACCCAGTCAGTCATTATTTTCCATCATCTATCACACTTCTAAACTCATTTTCTTTTCCACATGGGCATCTCTCTACGTAACCAGTCTGTCTCTTCAATCTTCCCAAAACTCAATTTTTATTTGGATCATTAGTGCAAAAGAAACCTCTCTTCAGCCCATTTAATTGTTCTCTTCTTAGAAAAAAATCCCACTATGATTAACAAGCACTCGTTTTACACTAGCTTAGATTGCTTTCCATTCCACCTATTCCAAACCCGAAGTACATCCATACCTTCTTCCTAGACTAGCAATGCAGTTTGTGAGGCTCATCTGCCTAACTGACCAGACTATCAACAGCAACTGGTTTAGCATAATAATAAAACAGACCATTTAATGGCAACAAAGGAAATTTAAAAAATTTAGAATCAATAGATACACCAGAAATACATCATTACAGAACATTTTTTTTTTTAATGTATAAAGTTTTCTTCAGCAATATCAAGTGAATAATCAGAACCTTATATACACTGAAAACACAGCTCTTTCGCTATGGACTATTGATTATACATTAAACAACCAACAAATCCGTATGTAAAACATAGTGTAAAACAAAATATGTAAAATAAATTGTAGTGTTTCAGCAAAATAATTTATAACAGTTTCAGCACCCTTTCACTAAACCATATTTTTAGCTTATACAATGATTATATTTATGTAAATTCATTTTTTGTAATAATTCTTAAAACCCAACATATTTCAATGCTAATTGTTTAACCAGAAGAGAACAGAGAAGTTGATTAACTGAAATAAATATCTATCTTAAGGGGAATTAAAACCAAACCAGTATATTTGTTGCAATCAGAGTCACGCATTAGTCAATGTAATCTGGAGTACACTGCTGGTTTCACTGAAAGAGTAACAAATATACCAATATAACATACCAATTTTAGGGCATAATCATAACAAAGAACTGTTACATCAATATTAGCTTGTAAACATTTCTCTCTTGCTCATGGTCAGTAAATTCATAAGCTGAGTTACACCTCAATTAAGGCACAATTAATTTGGTGCCTTGTGAGCAGCATGTTGAGAAATACTTGAAGGCTCAGCAAATCCCACCTGAACTGACCAAAAGACGATACTTCTCTCAAACAAAGCATTCACAGGTTTATTAAAAACATTAGCAAATGTATTCTAGTCCCATGCTAAACATTTTCAGTAGAAATGTGTAAGTTTACATGAATTAACGTAACATTCCTACAATCTATTTGCACAGGGAGAAAGTTATAGCAAATAAAGTGAGTTAACAAAACTTACCCAATATTGAGATACCAGCCTCAGATCTATAATGTTTACTTACAAAAATACTATTAATCTTTTAATAATATAATCATATTAATAATAAAATCATATCCAGATAAAGTGTTCAGATGAGAAGCAAATTATTACCTTCATATACAGGAACCCCTTGAGTCACACTAAAATAATTGTCTACAGGTTAAGAAAGAGTGAGCCTTTGGGTTTATGCTTGGTGCAAAAGTCATTGCAATATTTTTTGAGCATCTCCTGTGAACATATTCCAAGTAGATGCAGAAGTTGAAGATGTGTCCATTATAAATTACAAGGGGAAAAAAAAAAAACAAACCACCCAACAATTGAGGAAAAATGCCTGGTCCATGTGATTGCAAGCATGAAATATTGGTTAGAAATATTTGGAAGTTTTGTCTTTTATTTCTAAAGGGCTAAGATTATACTACAGATTAATTGGCTATTTTTCTTCCCCCTACCCCATATGAGACAGTACAATCCACTGCAAAATCCAACAGGCAGTCTAGCATTTTTCCCAAGGCACATAATTTGCCATTTTACTAAACAATATATTCACCTTTATACTGAATGTTTAGCGATGTTCTGTAAGCATTTGCCCTCTAAATCTGTAATTTTTAAAGAGAAATCAGGTATAGAACATTTTTGCTCTTTTACCAGGCTACTTCAGATATACCTGTTACTCCACGCAGGATGAATAAAGACAAAATCTTTAAGGAGGAAAGAGGGGAAAAACAGACAGACATGGTAAGATTTTTGGTACACAATTTTAATTTTATAAAAAAGAAGTCAGATAACTTGGATTTAGACAACCTTTTGAAGTGTCACAGAAATATAATAACGTCCAATCACAAAACCAGAAGTTCAAACCGATTCATCTGTTTTCATGGTTAATTTAAGAGATGTGTGCTGGCTTCAGGCAGGAAGAGCTCCTCTCCCACACAGAGCTGGCCAGCCCACAGCAGCCTCATTCCATGGCACATCAGGCTGAGTGCTCAGGCCGGGAGTGCACATGAGCAGTTTTGGAAAGTGTAAAATTGCCCCGGGGCCGAGGATCGTTAAGGGTTTGGGCTGGCTGATAGCTGGGTCGTTAGCTCCTTTTGGGAGCTCTTGGCACAGTTGTTTGTGGAGAAGCAGGTTCTTTTGTTTGTTGGTTGGGGGGTTGGGGTTTTTTTCCCCCCACCCCGCGCTGGGCTGGGAGGGGTGTGTGAGAGTTTCTCCTCAATCTCAGAATTGTTTTCAGCTTTTGGGATCTGACTGTGTGTGGGTCAGCACGTGGTGAGCTACTGTATCATATATTCTATTTTCTGTTTTAATTACTTAGTAGTAGTAGTATTGTTACTATCACTATCATTTTCATTTATATTATTAAATAGTTCTTATCTCAACTTTTAGAAGCTTTCCTTGGTTCTTCTTTCCTCTGACCTTTCTCCACTAGGGGGGTGGATGGGAGGAGGGGAGCTGGGGTAGGAGGTAAGTGAGCAACCGAATGGTACTTAATTGTCAGGTAAGGCTAAGCCCCAGCAGATGACTATTGGAAAGACGATCTTGTCATAAATGTGATGTTATTGAGAAAAAAAAAAATTAACCTGAGAGTATCCACTGAAATAATAAGACATCCAAATAATAGCTCTGCTGTGTCAGTTAAGTCAGTCTGTCAAATGTTGTCTTCGGATACTAGCTTGTATCTTATAGTGGTTTTGATCTTCTTATTCTTGGCGGTGCTTCACCTCCTAATTTGGCTGCTCCATTGACAAAGTTAGCTGCAACTGTAAGTTAAAGTACAGTAAACAATCAGTTATGAGAAACTGCAAACAGTAATTTGCTATTTACCTACTCAAAATCACTTCAGGCTTTAGAACTCCACGGTGTCTCCTATCAGACATTTTTTCAGCTAGGTGTAGCTAGGTATTAGTCTGTCCCCTTACTGTCATCCTTTTCTGGATCTTTTTGGCAATAGTCGAGACTTTTCAGATGTGGTGATCAACATGTTGTGCAATTTTTGGGATGTAGATACACACGTGGAGTTATGCAATGGACAGTACATTCTAGCTGAGGGGTTTTTTTTTGGTTGGTTGTTTTTTGGGCGTTTTTTACTGCAAAAAGGAATTGACCTGATGTTTGCAGGAAAAAAACACCCCACCAAACTCAACATTGACTTAAAAATCTTCCATGAGACAAATGCTAGTTTGAAGTTCATTGTTAGGTTTGTATAAACTACGTTTCCTCTTCCCTCCCTCCATAATATGCATTACTTTAAGTAGCTTAGAAATAACCAATGTTGTGAGCACCATTATTGGTCTAGAGTCTTCCAATTGGTTTCAGCTAATGCTGACTCAGCTAGTAATACCTGAATGCAAAGAGCATCAACCCCTCTTCTAGACACTAGTACTTAAAGATCAATTTCAGAACAAAAGACAGCTTGTAGTAGAATTCCCAAGAAACTGCATTATTCAACGCTCTACCCAAATCTCAGAAGTGATTCCCAATCCTTCATACATAACCCTCCCCAGTACACGCTAACAAGAATATGAAATTTCACTCTACCAAACCTTCCTAATTCCCATTTCACTCATTTAATGGATATAACATCGGAATTTGAAAATTATACAGCATCATTTCATTAAAAGCCTTCCTCTGTTAGCTGTCCTTTGCCAGTTACTACGATGTTCCTTTGGAGGTGTTCTTCAATGGGTTTGATGTTCTTTACATGATGTGTGTTTAACTTTAATGGTCTGAAACAATGTGTGTTTAATTTTAATGTTCTGAAACAGTGCATAGAAGCAGAATTTATTAAATTCAGGAGGGACTCTGTATGGTACCTTTATTCCTGATGTTAAATAAATAATTTAAAAAATAGTAGCATTGTAACAGACTGATTTAAAAACAGAAAGAAAACCCTAGAAACATTAAGCCCAGTTTCATGAAATATTCCTTGCATTTAGATTAACACAGAATTCAGTCAATCCTGAAGATCACAGCTCATACAGACAGCATTCTGTGTGCTGTCCTGTTAGCAATATGGAATTAGAGAAGAACACATCCTAACGTCTGAAGAAGCTATAATACTATCTGTATTCTCTGCATGTCAAGAAACACGTTTTTGCTGTTTTACAGGAATGAAAGATTTATGATGATACATCTGGTATAAAAACATTTGGCCTAGAAACAACTTTAAAAAAAGTATGACAACACTGACCTTTGTTTTGTTCCTTTTGTTCGTTTATTCTTTGTGTTGTTTATTTTTTTCCTTGGAATCTGGTTCTTGACATGCTCTCTCCATTTCTTTAGCTGAAACTTTATGAACTTCCACATCATCCAGGCCTGTGTTAGACAAACAGCACCCAGGCAGCCAATCCTAGTAAGATTTAAGATTGTGGAGAAAGTTAGATGAACATTTCAGTTAACCATTAATAGATTGCAAATCTGTACCTATTTTTTTTTCTCCAAAAGTCTGTTATCAAAACAACTAAAATCTTCTACCATGAGAAACCAGATCTATCAGAAGGCTTTACCCAAGACAAGGTGTTACACAAGAAGTGAGTGGAAATTGTATGTAAATATATTGCTAGAAGCAATCATGTTTATCGAGGAGTTATGACCATAGTTTCAACAGCTGATAGAAAATTGTGTTACTCATGCTCCCTCTGCCAAGCAATCCATGACTGAGAATGATGTAGATCCAAAATCCCTCCCACACCCTTCATTACAGACATGAAGTTGAAAGGGTCAATGTTAGTGATGAGCTTATGCTAGAAGAGTAATAAACATTTTAAAATTAACAAGCAAGAATAAAATAGATACAAAAAATATTTTAAGAAGACACCAAACATATAGTAAGTTAAAAAATTATGGGTATTAATATCACCAAAAGATACTATGTCTGGTAGAGACATAGGAAGGAGAAAAAAAGGTTTACAGGTTTAAAGAGATGATTTTCCCAGGCTTCTTGAATAATTATCAACAATTAAAAAAAAAAAAGGGGGGGGTGTCCCTATTTCCAATAAACTCTGTTTTACTACTTCTGTGAAAAGAACAATATTTCCCTTCCTTTAAACACTCAAGATGAAAACTTCACTCGGGGAAATTCTTCCCAACACATTATCATCCTGGACTGTTTTATTAAAAGGTATTTTGAAATGCCGCCTCATACACGCATGAATGTCTACTAGCCTTGTTATACCTCACAGGAAGTACATTGAAGTTTCCGTCTGCTATGGAAAACTCTGGATTCTCTACTCTTGCCAGACCAAATCCAAATGTGAGAACAGATAAAGTTAGGGTCAAAAGACGCACCATTACGAAAAGTAACGCCCAGATGGTAAATCTGAAAACAAAATAATGAAATTAATGTGCTTTCTCCTTTCAGTGCATTTCTTCTCAATAAAGTCAAAAGTACAGAGAACTTTTCATTAAAATTCTCTCAGCAATGATATAGAAATGTCTAAGGAAAGGATCAATAATTACAGAAAAACTTGGTCATCTGCAAGCATTCAGTCCTGCCTCATTACACAACCTTTTCACTGGAAAGCACAATGAAATAAAAAGATGCACCTCAAGCTGGCATTCATGCTGTAAGCCATTTACAAGTAATGGTGATGCTCTAAAGCCAGGATGCTGACATTAAACAGTTAGAAGCAGGACAAGAAGAGATGGTGACAGGATAGCTAGTAAGTAACAAATGACAATTATTTCGCTTTATAGCTAACCAAGTTATGCCATCCTGCAGATTTTCAGCATCTAGAATGTTTTGCAATAGGAGCTGGAAAAAAAAAAATCCCCAAAACAACACCTGAGGAACAGTTTTATTAAGCTGACAATAATTAATTTAGAAAATTGGTATTATTACTGCCATTACATAGAGATTTCTATGGGAAAGAGACTTCACATCGTGTGACTGATGAACAGATTTAAAAAGAGCTACAACCAGTATGAAAAAAAATGTAGCTTTCTAAAATTTCTATTACAAACCCCTAGTTGTTAAGTGATTTCAAACTTAAAAGAAAACGTATTTCAATTCTCTCACAGTATACCCAAGACTGCTTAAAAAGCAACTCTCTTCACACCCTCCCCCAAAAAAAGATTTTGAGAAAAGCTACAATGTCTGATGTAGAACTATAAGAAGAAACAGTAAGTTTTGAGTTAGGAGATATACCTAGTATTTGACATTGTGTTGTTTCTACAGTTTACATTAGAAGTGCTACATGTTGTAACAGAAATTGCACCCCAAATACTTCTCCAATTGATCAGCTATGAAAATCAATTTCCAGTTACTTAAACTGTGTAATATTACACATGGTATAACTGCTTTCCAGCCAAAAAAAGACATAGTTGCTTATCTGACTGTTAGAGTCTTCAAAAGACAGGAAAATATGTTCTCCTAATCAGCATATTTAGTCTTCATGCTTTTGGATGGCATATAATGAAAAGCAGATAAGCTCACAGTTCCAACACCCTCACAGTTAAATATAACATACAAGTGAAAGATAAGCTAACTTTCTCCCACTTTCCCTATTTGCATCAGTAAACCTGTGGTTTTTTGCAAAGAATGTTCAGCATACCTATTTAAAATGTTAGCTTTAAGGAGCATCACAAATGAATCTTATGAAAAGACCAGAAAGAGCAGCAGTATTACACTGCCTCAAGGGAGGCTGCATATATGTAAGGGATTGCAGGAAAGCAAGCAAGGAGTTCATGATAACCTCTTTCACCAGGGCAGTCACTCCAAAAAGGAAGAAAGAATAAGAGACAAGAACACATAAATGGGACAAGGCTGTTTTAACTGGAACCTCCAAAAGCCTTCACATTCAAATGATGAAATGTATCCAAACCTTCCTAGCATGCCTAATGGTTAAATAGCTCAGTTCCTGATCTTCTTCCAATCTCAATTCCATTATTTTTATACCCATTAGTATAAAACCAGTTGAGAATCTTACTCCAGAGATGTGTCATTGAAGATACCATACCAACTATGTGTTTTGAGACATTACCTTCTCTGTTGCAGAGATACTTCCCCTTCTCACCCTACAAAAAGGGGAGAGACCTGCAAGAACTTCCTGGGAATACTGCTTTTATTACTTCTTCAGTTAAATATTTTTAAAAACAAGCATCCCTTTACACAAACATTTATGAACATTTAAGCAAACTAGCAACTCACAGAGTCGGAAGTCAATACATAAATACTTGATACGGGACTTGAGCAAAAGCTTCAGCAAAACCTTACGATAACGATCATGAAGTGATACATGTGTTTCCTTGACTATGTAATGAGAATGACTTGCTTGTGATTTCTAGGCAAGTCATAGTGGACATTGAACAAGTGATGTTTACTACCTGAGTAGTTTCACATACATGCAAATTAATTTATATGCAATTAGTAAGCAAAGTTCTGAATTTTAATTAATATAGGCAAGATTTACCCTTTTTGATTGTTTTCATCACTGAGGTAGACAAGACGTGAGGCATGAAAAATGAGTTCCACTAAATAGTGAGGTACCATCAGAATTAGCCCCAACCGATGCAAGCTATAAAACAGAAGAGTTAGAAATTTTAATGAATTGTGAAGAAAATAGATCTATCTATTCAAAATGGACATACACATACTTACTTTAAGATATAGGCACCAGAGATATGAGCAATGTAAAGGCAAATATAACACAGCTGCCTTGGAATATCTTCCTAAAATTAGAGAAATTATAATAAATGCTGTTACAGTTTAACCACATTGTCCAAAGAAAAATCATATCATGTGTTAGGTTTGATTAAGGTTTGATTATTTGTCACACTGCTGTAAAGATTTCTGGAAACACTACCTGAATCATAAACTACAGACCACCTGGACTAAATTAGATAGGAAATGCAAAGCAATTAAAATATATAAATTGTATGTAAATAACTGAATATACAAATACGCAGATATTTATATAGTTAAGCAAAATATTAATATGAATAATTGGAAATAATAGAAATTTAATTAACTGTACTGACAACTTCTCTCCATACCTTTTGGATCTTTTGGAAGTATAGCTCCAGCACTGCGTGAAACCAATACGCTATCTGGCAAACATAGAAGAATTTTACCTGAAAACTAGACAATAATTCAGTTTAAGAAAACAAGATGAGGAGTTTAACATGAGATCCAAGATTTTATTTCATTATCTTAAATTAATTTATAAACTATAACTAGTCACATGATTCCTAAATCACAGGAACTGCAAATACAAAACAACTCTGTGGTGATAGTTTTTTGAATTAGCATCCATAATCTTCTCTTAGCAAGTTCTGAATCACCTTTTGAAACACTAGGAAAGAAAAACACATCAAAAAAACCTAACACACATTAACAGTTTATCCTGTGAGCAGTTGAACTCTCTTCCTAAAAAAAAATGCGTTATTATCTTCCTTCCCTCCATCACAATTGCCAGAGAAAAAACAGGGGAAGGAGCCCAGACAACAAAATTAATTATAAGGGGGGGTGGGGGTGGGAAATCAAGCTATAAATCCCCTTTAATTTGAAAATTCAGTCTCAACAAACATGTTTCTTTAGTGTGAAACAGTTCAGCAGTCCCATTGTATTTCCCATCTTGCAAACACCTTCATTTTAACTCAACTGCCATGGTTAATTTAAAGAAAGGTAGGAACACATCAAATACTTCATGGATAGATGTTCAATCATCAAAACCTACCTCTAGATAAAACAGGTCACAGTTTCCAAACAGAATAAAGTATTTTCATGTAGTTGTCATTCTTATGAAGTACCAACGTCACTACATTATTAGTGGTTCCCTAAAATTTGGAGTGATTCAGTGATTAGAAGTACAGGATTTCTTCTGATTGTAATAGAACACTTACAGCATACGAGAATGGGGATAATCTCTCCAAAGTGATGTTGGAATCATCATAAATTCTTCCTAAAGAAAAAGGCCATTGGATTTAAGCCCCTTCTTAATATTTTAAGTCTATTTTTGAAATAAAACCAGCAAATAGAGTGACTTACTGTATTCAAAATACTTGCTCCCCATACAAATGAAAACAAGTAGAAAAACACTAGCTGTCCCGATTCATTGAATTTGCTGTGCTTTGGTTTTGACAAATGCAGACATCTATTAATTTTCTAGAAACAAAAGCAGATCAATAAATGTAATTTTAAAACAAGAAAGCTATTTGGGAGTTAGTGTTCATGCCTCAATTTTTTCTTCCCAAAACTCTCATTCCTCCACCAAAACATGTCTCCCACCATTTCAGACCTTGATTAGCACTTTGTATGGCAATTGGCTTTACTAAGACTTGCCACTATGGTAAAAATCACATGGAAGATATTCAGATAACGTATTCATACATTTTCCACCCCCCCCAATCAGAGTTATATTATTAAATTTTCATGTCTCTGCACACTTAAAAACCATTTGAGCTTCTGTCGCTCAGATGACTTATTTGTGAAGACATTTTAAGACCATTCAATAAGAGATGGTCTTCACAATGACTTGACCAAATTCATTTCACTTTGCAACTGAGTTGGTGTGAAAGAGCACACAATGAATTTTGAGCTCCCTTTTTGAGGCAAAGCTCATCTGACAAACAGAAATCTACCATGCAGTAATTTTCATTTTTGATCTTCCCAATAGGTGTTACGAATCTAATGCAGCAAACCTCAGTCACAGGTATTTTCAGTAGGGCATGAACATTTAATGTCTGTTTTTACAGAAAAACAGAAGTTATATTGATTGAAAGAAAGATTCGGTAGTTTATACCATTCATAAACTGAGGAAATATTCCTATAAAAATACCATAGGATCATTTTGGTTCAAAAAGACCCTTAAGATCGAGGTCAACCGTTAACCTAACACTACCAAGCCCATCACTGAACCAAGGTCTATCTGCATTTTTGTCGAAGAACAAAAGGATCAATCATAACAGGGCTTCTAAATGTTAAACCAACCCTTGTACCAGGGTTTACACTTACCCTGCAGAAAAACCTCTTAGTAACAGGTGGTTAAAAATAACGTGTTTATAAAAATACATTATAGCCCAGTAATAAACTTACATCTAATATGTACTCCTGGATTACAGCATGCAGATTAATAGCCACAAGCATGTAGAAGACGACTGTGGCAATGTCTTTTGGACCATAGTCATAAAAATGAAATTGCTCACTGTTGTCATCTAAAAAAAAAAAAAAAAGTGTACTTTCACATTTTTATGAAGGAATACTCTGTGCAAGTGAGAAAGGGCAGTGGTGACCAGTGTTCTTGAAAGCTATTAAGTAGTATCCTGTAACAATTTAACATAAATCTTACATTTTTGTAAGTTACTTTTTATACCTGATTAGGTAACTTGAAGCTACAGCTCAGTGTATAATGCTCTCAATAATGTGTTACAGGCTTATAACTATATTGTTGCATTGAAGAAAAAAAAAGAAACATTTCTTTCACCTAGGCCATGAAAAAAAGAAAGAGGAAAAAAAAGGACCAAACACAGCAACACCCTATCCTCTATACTTTGGCAGAGACCAAATGAGATTCCATCTTAAGAAGCATGACTGTGTAGGAAAACAAACATATAGTGAGGATAGTATCCCTAGCAGTTCAACATATTGGTCAGTAACAAATTCCCCAGAATCAGTAATATGTACATATAAATTGAAAAAAAAAAAAAATTCATTCACACTCTTACAAAAATACTTCAAATGTTTGAATTTACTGTATTTCAGTCTGGGAGAACTTAACAAATGACCTTTAATTAAAAAGGTCTGTATCAGGAACAATAGATCTAAGGAAGTCTTATTTTGCAGGGATGTCTCTCCTGTGTCCCACAAACACCCATTACAACCGTCTCACTTTTTAATGCATCTGAGATTGCAATGGAGAAGAAAGACCTTGTACTACAACTAATCAAGAGCCATGCTCATCCTGAATTACAGGCTCGCATGTCTAACATTTACAGTCTCCTGCTTTCACCTAAGAGAGGGCATTAATTTGGATCTCTCTTAGCTATACAGCTGCCACTTTTCATAAACATCAAGGAATTCTGCTATCTCTAAGTATTCTACCCTTCGTCAAACTCTGTTCGTGTTGTCCAGATGCAAAACAGCAGAAATACAGATAAGCAACTTCCTTCCTAAGCACTAGAATGTTTCAGTGAATATAGTATTAGTAAATCCAAAACCAGACAGGCAAATATGAGAGTTCTACTTTATTATAAAAGTGAAGTGAAGCCTTAGGGGGGGAAAAAAAAAGAGTAATCTTTAATAGTTGAGGTCTTGCATTACAAGAAAAAAATAGATTTGATTGAGTCTCACCAGTAGTATAGGTGACGTTGTACTGCACAGCAACGAACATGATGGCATATTTGTCTGGGCCCTGAAATTCAAAAAGAAACAAGGAAAAACTATCAGATTTTTCAAACAAGCTAGACTATAAACACCCAAAACTAGAAGATTATGCCATCAACGAATGTTGTCCCCCACATGATTTAAATCGAAGAAGTCCCAAAAGGGTTATTTGTCTCCCACAAATGTGGAGGCTCACCTTGCCGCAAATCCTTTAACATTTGCTGTGGAGGTTCAGGACTTGAATTATGTCCTTTAAAGACATAAGGATCAAATTACTCATCGTTCTACTAAATAACATTTTTAAAGTGTTTAGAAGTCTCAGTGGCCTTCATTTATTTCAAAAGTTACAAGCCTCTCTAAATTAAGTCCAGTGGAAAGTTTCACCGAACTTTGCAAGATATTAAAAACAAGATGCTCTGCCAAGTGTCCATATAAATATTCTAAACATCATAGCAGAAATAGAAGATTCATCAATTTCTTGTATGAGAAATCAAGCATTTTCTAACAACTACCGTACAACCCAAGTAACCAACAATATACTTTCATGTAACTTTCTCTCCAGTGGTGAAACTACATTTTTTTAATTAAAAAAACCCAACCCCCACAAGAAACAGCCACCACACCAAACGATTTCAGGACATTTCCTGAAAATAAGCTTTTTTAATGCTTTTTGGGAGAAGTGGGTGGTAAGAAACTTTGCTAGACCCTAGCAAGTTAGTTTTTCTGTTCATCCATGAAGCACAGAACGTAATACTACGAGCGTTTCACACTGCTGGAAGTATGAGAGCCCCATTAGGCGGTATTCTGAGGCAAGACAGCCCCAGATACCAAGATGATGTAAATTCTAGGAAGAAAGAATTTGTTTGAAACTCTGAGATGATACTAGATGCCTAAAAAGAGGTATAAATACTAAAAGAAAGGTTTCTATAGAATATAAGTCCCACTCTGTTGTCAAGAAAAGGAGTAGGATTGGGCAGATAGAAGACTATAAATACTCTTGGAGAAGGAAGAAGAAAGAAAATAACAGTTAAAACACTAAAATTGAACTGCCACTTTTCTGTATATTATAATCAGAGTGAATCTCCCTACACACATCTATAGACCTCGTAATAATCAGCAAAGTTAAGGCACAGGAAAGTAAAATTATGGTGGATAAACCACCTTATGTGTAAGAATTATCCTTAAAGAATTCTTGTAACTGAATATATGACATTCTACTGCTCATTTGTAATTTTAACATACTTACTGGGTTTTGGATAAGGGCAATTGAATGCCACTTAGAAATTAAACCAGTGTGTTTACTATAATACTACGTAAGCTCAAACAAATGTTTCAACATGTAAACTGTGAGAAGTTTCGTTTACATATTGTTTAGCTTATTAGTGTATAACCTATGGTACCATGGCAATCTGTCATTGACAGATGCATCCGAAATCTCAGAAAACATAAAATGCTGTGAAAGCACTGATGAAAAAAGTTGCCCTTCAGTGTTTCAAGCTTCAAATCTAAAACTAATTTCACTTTAATACAGAGAGAAAAACAAGACCAAACAGAAAATAGACATAGCAGCTACGTGTAGGCAAGTTCAGTAACACTTACTAAGCACTCAATATAGAACCACAACTTACCAGAAAAACACCTGTAGTTTTGATTGTCTGGCAGACTAGATTACACATTATAAAGATGGTATAAGACTTAAACAGTGAACAACAGAAATACGGATTTCATTCAAAAAACTCCAGTGTGCTTTTCTGCAGTGAATGAGGCAGAGGTGCAATACAGAGGTCTAGCCTGCTCCACAGCACCACTGCTCCTCTGCATAATAAGTGAAAGGCTTCTCAATCAAAATTGTAATTTTTGTATCAAAACGGAGATGCAAATGTTTAAATTATGCAATAATTACCATGGTATGTATTCAAACAAGCACAATAAAAGCATATCCCAAGCTACACTAGTCTCTAACCTGCATCTGAACTTTTAGAATTACGCTGACTAGAAATTAGGTAATTTGCTAGTTATCCTTGGGTGTAACAGATATTAACTAACTCTTTTTCCTCTAAAAGAAACCGCCTTCACCAAAATAATAACGCTTACCCCAGGGGAGCTGCACAGTCCCATCCAATACCTATAGAGTTACACATCCCATGGCATATACAAAGCCTGCGTTAAGACAAATGGAATTCAGAGATGGAACTGCAGAAAACGTACTTGTTTTTAACAGCAAAAAGTCACAGAGCAGTATCTTTTTAAAAGTACTATATATAGAGTTACATTAAAAGTTCCACTTGGGATCCAAACTGGGTTTACTTTATCCCAGGTGCAGATATTTACTTGCTAAAGCCTGAGTGTCAAGCTCCTAGCTAATTTTTTTAATCCCAAGATTGAGTTTTGCATTTAATATATTAACTTTTATGACATACTCCTCCAGAGATGACACAACTTATCATACCTCAACACTGCATTCGTTCACCATTGAGGACCATCTGACCATCACAACTGCTTTCTCCATCTTATTTCTGTCCAGTATCCTTAATGTTTTCAGTCTAAATGCACTTTATCTCAGAATTTAATAGTACTTTCAATTTAAAATGATCCAATTTTTGATCTTATCAAATTGATAGGAAATTTTCAAATATTTCAGGAAAGTATTTAAGCAGGAATATCCAGAATTTAAACTCTATTTACCAAGCTTTGTCCCATACTCACACCAACATAAAACATCCATGCAGTAACACACACAACACAAGGGTTTTGTCCCAAAAGTGGGAAAAAGATGCCCAAGAGAGATGCCTAATCCATCACCCCAGGAACTAATAAGCAGCTTGCACATAGATAACTTTCAAAGAGAAAGGACAAGAGGAATTCAGAAGTTAGTCTGGAACTGCTTAATCCCACATGTTTCTTGAGGTTATCCATGGCTAGGGATCCGAGCCAATGACAACAATGGACTGAGCCGTGGTGCAAAAGGGTGACTATCAGTTTTTAAACTGCCAGCGGGTCACGCAAGGCCCAACCTTAGTGATCCTGTGCATGCCCGAAACAACACAGACTGCCTGAAACCCCCTTCATAGCAGCATTCCCAGCTGCTTTACCACGTGGACTTGTGAGCAGAGGGTGGAAAAAGTAAACAGACCCAAAGAGACATAAACTGACTGTGCTTTAAGAGGACTTGAGGGGGGCGTTGTGCCCCAGGAGACTGTCACGGAGTAAAAGGCAGCTTGTGGGAGGGTGGTGGAACGAACCATACGCAGAGATGAAGGAAAACCGGACAAGAGAAGAGCAGCAACCCGAGAGAAGAGGATGAGAAGGGGTTGCACAGTGAGAGCGGGAGCTGACAACCCAGCAGATAAGGCACTGGGCAGTATGTGAGCCGAGCCAGGGCAGGAAGAACCCTGCCGTGAGGAGGGTGCGCGGGCAGAGCGTCACGGAGCTAGGCCGCGGGGTACAGATATGTAACGTTGCACAGAGGGAAGAGGCAGATGGAACCGGAGAGGGTGGGGCAGAGCTGCTTGGTAGTGAAGTTGAATGGCACAGGAGGGATGTTCCAGAGCAGGAAGCCAAGGACGACCGCAGCTGCCCCACAGCAGGACGAGGTGCAGCCCAGCAACCACCAGCCCCCTCAGCCCGCTCAGTACCTTAATCACGACCCCCATCAGGAGGCTCATCACCAGGGAGTAGGCGGTATCCGCATGGTTCTGAATGACGAACTCGTGGCTCAGCACCGCCGGGCTCCTGACCTTCCTGCGGAACCGCATAGCGGTGACAGCCTGCAGGCCTGAGCGGCCCCACCGAGGGGACTGACAGCTCTCCCCGCTCCTCAGCCGCTTTCAACCTCACGCAGGGTAAATGCTACCGGCGCAAAAGACCCACCCCTCTTGAGTTTCATCCAATCAAACTTAAGAGAACTTGTGATTAGCAGTCCTAGCAACTAATCATTAGGCGTCCTGGGAGAGCAATTCCTAAGGAGGTGGTGCTTCGACAGCACTCGAGCACTCGCGGCGGGAGACGGGGTGCGATATGAGCGACACGGACCTCTACCAATCCCGTATGCGGGTGGGTGGGGCTTGCTCCAAAGGCCGCCGCGGCCCTCAGTGGGCGGGGCTTGGTTCCCGCCAGGGCGGGCTGGGGGCGGGGGAGGTTCCTGCCGGCCGGGGCTCAGCGGAGCGGGTGCCTTGGGCCGGCTCGGC
>NW_010251944.1:0-13108 GCF_000690775.1 Eurypyga helias | reverse complement strand
TCCAGTGGCGACCAGGTAGCTCTGCTCTTCTGAAGCGTACGAGGCACGCTGGTCGGTCCATTCTCCTCACGAGTGCCCGGGCTGCGGCCCGCCTAGGTGGTGGGAAGCGGCTCTTCATTATCCTGCTCCACTTGAGCCGTGGTCCCTCACCTACGGCTCGACCAAAGCGGAAAAGCTGTTGAGAAACTCCCTTTTTCTTTTTTTTTCCCCCATCAAGAAGGAGCAGAAGGGGCTTTGGAGTCCTAAAGACTTGGCTACCTGCGGGCTGTGGCAGGAATTTGGGGGAAACCATAGCAATTAATCAAAGAAACGTCAGTGAAGGGAAGGGTGGTATGGCGCCCCAGGGAGCAGGGCTGGGGGGAAGAGCCACGTTCCATCTGGTGTCTCCCCTGCTGCACTGTGCGGGGCCTCAGCTGGCTCCAGAGAGGATCTGCCTGCATCTAGTTGTCAAATAGGACTTAAAGTCAGTTCAGCTGTAGTTTTGCTACCGGTTGGTAATTAAATATTCAATGTTCACCTCAACTATATTTTAGTATGCCTGAATTTGCTTTCCGTTAAATGTTGTCCTTAGTGTTGAGTTTGGCTATGGTTGTATTCCTTTTCCCACCCTTATTTTGAGTTTCAGGCTACATATTCAGAAACTATTCTACTTTTTAAATTAAGAATTGAATTGAATAGAAATCAAGAAACAGGAACTTGAATGTCCTTTTGTAACCAGAATATACTAATCTGATACAATATATACCATTATTTTTGAACCATATCAGTGAGCAAGCTATTTTAATTATTATTGGCTGGGACTATGGTTTTCTAGAAGATGCCTAGTGTAGAGCTTTAAGAATTGTTCTGTATTTGCATAGCTGCTACATTTGTAGCTTTGTAGATAATTTTACTTTTGGTATAACTTTCAGCTCTTATACTTGCTTAAGTTCCAAACAAGTAATATTGAGGTTTTATTTTTAAACAAAACTAAAGCAATTTAGGAGCAGATAACTTCATTGATTTGTTGATCACTTAGATGCATACTTTCTTTACGATAAAGTAAGATTAAATACGTTACGCAATTTAAGATTCATAATTAATCTAAAAATTACACTATCTTAGCAACATTCACCTGGGGACAGATTTGCTAGCTCTAAAACATGAAGATTTAGACCATGAGGTACAATGAGACATTCAAATATGGTAATTTATAGTAATGTTAAACTAGTGTTCAAGTGGATGCTTCAAGAGATACCTAGTGACCTGTGCTCTTCTATGTGCACTAGTTTAAATTTTAGTCTAGGCATATGCTGTATGCTAAAGAGGAGATCGGTTTTCTAAACTGATTATTTCAATTGACAAAAGGCTTGAACCTATTTTGCAGTAAAACATGTGTAGGAGGCAAGATAAAAAAACCCAGTGTGATGTTGCAGACAATTTTACTCTTTAGAACACTCTGGTCAGGTACTGGTTTTCCTCCTCCAGCAGCTGATGACAGCATCATGTTAAGGTAGTGAAATGAAAGGTCCCCTTTTACTTAATACGTGTATGATAGAACTTTTTGATAGATCTCTAGTGTGCCGAACTCTGTCTTTGGAAAGCAAGTACATGCTATTTCTTAAAGCAGTGTTCAAATGTATAAGGAGACCAGTGAAACCCCATCGTTGTATTACTTATAGTTACTTAGTTTTCTCATGTGTCTCTTCAGAACTTAGATTATTTTATGTTTGGAAACTGAGATAACCAGACAGACCTACGTAAGGACAACCCACTTTTCTGGCCGCCTACTTTCCTGCCTGGCTTATAATTCTAAGTTATTTAAGCTTGTCTATGTTATCTAAACTCTAAGTCCCAGGTTTAAAGACCCAAGGGATTTTTCATTTCTCTTATTCCACAGTTTCTGTGTTACTTGTGGGCCCATTTCACATGCAGCTCACTGTGCCATTTTCATTGTCCTATCCTTTAATAAAAAAAAATTAGCAAACATAACTATTCTTACTTTCACAGTTGCTTTTTTTGGTAAAAAAGTAAATGAAACAAAAACCATAGTTAAGAAAAGATTTATACTTTTCTGTTGGTTTATCATTTTAAGTATTTAGTCAAGAAATCAAACAGGAAATTAGAAAGTTATGTCACACCAGTCACCTGGGTGGAAAACAGCTGCATAGGATTTAGTACTTAGTCTGCTATTAAGTTTTGTTGATTTGTTGTTTCACTCTCTAGAAAGGAAAATGAAATTCATGTCTTTTGCAGGGTTGTGGAAATCAACCAAAGGTCTGCTGGACCACACGGAAGTAGCTAAGAATGATTCCTTCATTTTGTGCTTCAGTTAAACAAGATGAGTTAATTCAGAATTTGAGTAAATTCAGAGAAGAAAAAAGATTCAGTCGTCGTCCTGGGGTAGGTAAACCCAGTTCAAAAATCACAAGGCAAATACATTCAAACTGGCTATATGATTTCCTTTTGTGTGTTAAAAGACATTCCAACATTGAGATTATTTATTTATTTGTTATTTTATTGGGCATTGTATAAACACGAAATAACATAAAGACTCTATCTAACAGAATATAGGATCACATAGACAAGATCGAATCGCTGTGGGGAAGAACAATACCCCATAAGCAGTGCAATGGCATCGGAGCACATCCATTGTGCTCTTTTGGACTTCGGGAGAGAAGAGATTACTTAGGAAAGGGTAAAATGGGAAAAGAGCAGAGAAGACACATGTACAGTTAAGCATTATAAAGGCCAGATTGGGGCAAACAGCCACTGGAATGATGGAATGTCAGGCAAGCTTGAGGGATTGAGGTGTTTGAGCCTGTTTTGCTGTCTGTCTGTTCTTAAGATACAGGTTTTAAAAGGCAAAAGTACAAGAAGGTCAGGATTTCCATTGTATGCATTTGTAAAATACTCTCTTTATACTATGCATTTTGCCTGTGCAGAATCTTCCTAAAGCTAATGGAATTCCAGTTTATGGGACATAAAGGGTTCTACCTTAATACAAGAAGTATAATGACAGGAAGTAAAACAAAGAGCAAGATACATCTATCACATATTTTCATTTACTCTTTACCTAAAAGCAAAACTTAAACGCAACAGATCAAACAACTGACATTTAATGACAAGCAAAGTAAGATCCAGTAGTAACAAAATATATTAAAACAAAGAAATTAAACAACCCTCCCCCTCCAACAACCTCTGGTTAGACAATAGTAACTGAGATAAAAATTACAAGAGCCTATTAATCTTTGTCCAGTTGGGAATAAAAAAATTATCAGATGAGCTAAGAAGGGAGTTCTTCTGTCACACTGTAATTTTTCTTTGCAAGAAATAGTTTTAGGCTTTGCTCTAAAGTATATGGTCCAGTCATTTTTGCAGACATGAATGACTGATATGTTTCTGTATGGTGTTTCTTGCTTCTCCTTCCTCTTCAAAAACCACTACAAAGCAGGCTGCTTCTTTGTAAGAATTAAAACTCGGGGTTTAGTCTTTGCGTAAAAGCGTTTCCCAGATTTACAAAAACGTAACTGTGCAAAAAGGGGGTGACATTTGTAGCATCGAGTGTACAGTAGTGATTTCTGAAGATTCTGTACTACAGTTTGAGAAATATCTGCCTATTTCTTGATACCCTGCCATCTCTGAGAAAAGGAAAACTCTGTTAAGAATGTACGGGCTAGGTCATATAACTGGGACAGGGGAAGTGAAACGCGTATGGATTTGTGCCTCTGCCCTATAATGAAAATTCTCAGTGGGAACCATAGTTTAAAAAACCTTTTGCAACTAAACAGCAGTTGAAGTAATTTTACTACATATGTAATTGAATGATAACTGTAGACCCTTAAGGAAGGCGGGAAAGGCAGAGGTACTGGATTTTAGCTGGCATATACAAGTGTAAAGCTAACCTGCTGTTTTGTGAAAAACAGAAGTAGGAATCCAGTTCAGTGTCTGCATCTGGAAATCAATTACTGGCTGTTACGTAACGATGTGCTAATTCTGTGGGGACTGACTGCAGTTGTTATTTAGAATCTGTTAAGCAAATAGATACTCTGCTTGCAGAGCAGGTGGAACAGCTGCTGCATGCGCTGAAGCAGTAGTGCGTTCTTAAGAGATCATAGGTTGAATCCGAGCTCCTACATCCCTGGTTCTGTGAAATGGTGTTTCATTCTGAGACTGGCTCCTCCTTTCACACAGAAAACCTGCTTGCAGTCTAGTATCACTTCTTTGTTTTGAAGGGTGTCTGTTAAGAGATGAAGTGATTATAAACTAGTTTGTAAGACTATATTTAGAAAATCAAACGTAGCTAACTTTTGTCAGGGCATGAAATTAGAGGGGTAGTGAATTAGAAGTAGAATGACTGCTTTCGGGAATGGTTATTTAGAAGAGCCAAATTGCAGTTTTACATACATAGAGTATGTAAAATTATTTTCTGTTTTATTTTGTAGTACTATATTGCCTGTACAGTTAAAAAGAGGTAGTGTTGGAATGAGCTTTCTGATCACAAGAAAGTAAGTTTCTGTAAAAGCTTTGAGTTCAAAAATGGTATTTATAAATCCTGTAAAATTTTATCTTACTATTGTAGCATGGCATGAAGATGTTTTGATGTCTAAATGTTTAAATTTTTTTCATATTTATGCCAGAAGACTCTGTTTGTTGGTATTAGGTGAGCTCTTCTTTCTAACGTATTTTAAAGGTCCACATAGAACAAAAATGGAGAGGTTGCAAGTATTTTACTACTTAATGTACTAAGTAGATTCTCCAGATAATGCTGAATTTTTCTCGATTTAATGTATTGTCAGAGTAACGTGCTTTTTCTACAACGTGGTTAATAGTAATAAATTGGTGACAGGTTTTCAGGCTCTTTTTTTTTTTTGTCATATCTGGGGCAGATTTATTTAAAACCAGAACTATTTTAGGAAAAGTTTAAGCTAAGAAAGTCTTAAAATGTTTCCAGAAAACACTTCACATTAGCATTCTATTTTGTAAAAGTATTTATCATCATTGGTATGAGTTTGTCCTCATAATAACCATTTACTTTTCCTCCCTGCTGGGTCAACAATATAGCATTAAAACAAACAAAAAGTAGCACTGTGTACTTATTTTACCGGTTTTTAAATGCCTAGCTAATAAAGGAAGCAGCAGCAGAATCTCTTCAAAGGCAGTATATACATCTGTACCAGACACAGTCTGGAGTAACTACCAAAATGAGATATGGAGTCACACAATCACCCAATAATTGCTATTAGTTTGTGAATAGCTGTTTTCCTCTACATGTTTCCAATAAAGGAAATTCTTTATTGTATCATGTTCTTTCTGAATAACTAAAAATGCCATGAAAACATAAATGGGAATGAAAACACAGATTGTAACTATTCTTTCTCTTCATAGCCAGAAAAAGCACCTATGTTCCAGGCTTTACTATTCCTGAACTTTAAGGAAGTTTTAGAGTGCATTAGTAGAGAAACAAAACCATATACTGATTTGCAAATCACAGAAACAGTCAGGCTGAAAGGGACCTCAGGAAGCCTCTAGGCCAACCTCCTACCCAAAGCATGATCAAGTTAGGTTTGACGCTCATGACTTCCTCCAGCCTGGTCTTTGAAAAACTCTGATATAATCCAACTACACAAAAAAAGAAGAAAAGCCAGCAGTTATGTGCAGCCAGGCCTTCTGAAATCTGCTATAGTGAGACCAATGAGCTGTGACCATTTATTAGTAATCATCTTGGTTTGCCTTTGCCACACCAAGGGTTGTGAAAGCTTACGGGGCCTTTAACAGAATGAAAAAACCCCACGTGTTTTGTTTGTGTTAAGTACAATTGAAACTTCGGCAGCAAAATCTGTGTATCGCCCTGGTTTGTGAAGCTATGTTGTTACAAATCACAGCCAAGCTCACACACAGGGCTTCCAGAATCTTTTAGACTGCTGAACTCCCTATGAGTAGCCTCATTTCCGACAAATCCCTTGTCCCATCTTGGTGGAATGTTATTTTCATGCCTACAGAGTGCGTTCCTGCCTGTTCCAGTGCTGATAGCACTGTGCAGAAGCAATGTAAGTTACTTGGTACAGGATGGACCTTGACACTGAAGTCCTAGTTCTATCCCAGATCCCTCTCAGGTTCATTAACTTCTAATAACTCGTATGGTCTACCTTTTTTTTTTTTTTTTTTTTGGTTTGAAAGTAGCATATATTTTAACTAAGGAGTGAAAAGTCTTCTTTTCCCTGCATTTTATTATTCCCCAAGGAATCATGAGAACAGAAATCAGATGAAGAAATACTGAACAATTTCCAGAGGCTTTTGGAAGTTTGCACTCAAAACAAAGAGAGAATGCATACCCTTTTCTTCAGCCCTGTGTTCCCTTCTGCAATATTCCAAGCTGATCACTTGGTTCATAATAATGAATTCACCTTGTCGTTTACAGGGGGGAAGGAAATTTATTCTCCCTTCTGTGTTTTTGCTATTTATTAAATGGGCAGAGTAATGCTTTTATAGTGTTTTGTATAAAAACTAAAATTTTGATATTTGCAAAGTAGTAACCGTAATACAAGAAAACAGAAATTAAGAGACTGCAGTTGGAAAAACTCTTCTGGTTCCCTTTTCTGTCAACTTAACATTTCTATTAACTGTTATTGTTTCAATAGACACAAGAAGGTCTTAGATACATTAATAATTTCTAATTTGCGTAGAAAAGATTTTATTGTCCTTGAAAGACTATAATTTCCATGCATTGAAGAAGAGATGAATGTGCTGGGTGAAATGCTGGACTCACTGGAGATAATAGGGCCTGGATTTCACCCTAGGGTTTTATGTAATAAGCTATTAAAATGACATTTAAATAGATGACCCTGCAATGCAAAGACTAATATTTCATTCATGCATTAATATGGTAAGTAGTCTGTCAAGGAAAAATTAATGACTAGAAGTAATTGAAACTGAAAATAAACCTCCTTTTTTAATCTGATGTTTCATTATCTTTTTTTCTGGGTGGATAAACTCCTGTAATTTTTTTAGCATTCTAAGGATTGTTCTACCTGAGTCAATATGTATAAATACATGTTATGCTTTCTTGGAAACTTGCTGAGCTAGTGTCTCTGTAGTAGTGTGTCAACATGTTACACTGGTATTGCTTAGACGTGGAATCACCTGCCAGCAAATCTCCTGAAATGGGCTAAAACAATTAAAAACCCCACCTTAGTCCATTGTTGACCTTTATCACTTCTAAAAATGCAATAAAATACACACTTCAGAAGGGAAATGAGAGCAATTTTTTTTTATCCTGGAATTGTCATGATTTACTATTGTTCAAATTACACACTGAAATTTTATGGGAGACCCTTGCAAACTATGAGGCTGCGATCACACATATGTCATTTGCCAATTGAGCCTGGGCAGCACAGATAATAATAGCTAAGTGTCTGCACAAAACCCTGATATCTTTATTTTAGTTTTTTTTTTTTTTCCTTGTTAGCTTTTATCTTATAACAGGGAATATTCCATCACAGCTGTTAACCAATAATATATTCTGTATAAGCATCTGTTCTCCATAAGTAATAGCATCATCTGTCTTTTGTGCAATGGTTACACCAATTAAGCATTAAATAAAAATTGAGAATTACGAAGTAGAAACTGTAGAGAATTAGTGTTCTTCTAAATAAAACCTGTATAACCTGAACCCACAAAAGCAAATATGGAAAAAATACCGAAGAATCTATGTTCCTCACTTTTCTGTCCAAAACCGGATCTCTAGCCACTCTAACAATATCATAGAGCAAGACTGAACAGTGCAAACTTAACCTTATTTCTGCTTTCTCTTTTCCCCACAAAATCTATTGTCAAATTAGCTTCGCCCAGCTTAATCGCTTACCCTGCTGAAGAGCCAGTGAGGTATTAATGTGGGGAAGAAATGTTTCCTGTTCATGTGTGTGTACAAAACAGTGAAAGGTGTAGCCTGTAGGATTTTAGTGGCTGGAATAATACAAGATGCATGCTTGGGATCTTAAGAGGAGAAATTATTGCAGGTACTGCTAGAGTGGCTTATTTTATGCTTCTGTGATTTAGTGATGTGTATATTTTAAATGTATTCATTAGTGGAATATGGTACAGGATGTGTTCATCACGGCTTCCACTGCATATATGTTAGATTTTGTAAGGAATTTTATTAATGGATTTAGTCATGGAGAAATGCTCTGCATCTGCTTTATTTTTCTTTCTTCCTTATTTATCTTCATAGGATTAGTCTGCAAAATATTTTTCTTTCCTGTTATATGGTAACCACATACAACTATTTTACCGATGAGATTAGTGTGACGTCAATGAAGACGTCTCTCTAGGAAGTAGCATTGTATAGGCCTTCACAAACCAGCTGTAGTAGTTGAAGCCAGGTGAGACAGTAATGAATTCTGAAAGTTTTTTCTGCCTGCCTGGATATATTAGTTGGGTATAGCCTGTGTGATGAACACATAGCATTTCTCCAGAGCGAGTGAAAGCCTTGATTCCTCAGTGTTCCAAGTAGGTATTAATCAGTGCCTCAACAATGTCACAGTGACCAAGAATTGTCAAAGGCTGGGCTTTAACTTCCTAAATAGAGGCATCTAGTGCAATTTTAACTTCTCTCTGGGAGGTGAGATGGCTTCATGGGGCTGCCACATATGGCATGGGACTTATGAGAGACTCTTGGCCTTTGGGAATAGAAGCTAGACTCCACATGGGATATCCTAGGGCATTTCCAGTATTGCTAGATGTCTCTCTAGTTGTCTGAATTATTCTGTTGACATGGAAAGATTTGGAGGGAAATAGGATTTAATAAAATCCTTTGACTTTTTAATTTCAAAACTGAGCAGCTCTCTTACGCTGCTGACAGGTGGAGAGGTTTATTTCTAAAGCCCTACATCTATCTACTTAGAAAAGTTGATTAAAACTCTTTCTCGTACAGCTCTTTTCTGTCAGTTTATCTGGCAAAACAGTGTCATGTCATCCAGAGGAGGATGAATTCTATATTTTGTTTATATGCTCAGTGTTATCAAGGTGAGGTTGGTTCCTCCCACTATCGGGGGTGGGGGGTGGGGCTTAAAAAGATGTCAAGAAAGCCAGCCAGAGGTAAAGAAGAATGTGCTTGTGACGGTAAAGTATCCCATCTCCAATCTCAGGTACACTGTGCATGGCATTGGGAAATTAGATCTTTTATCCATGTTTACTAAGATTTGTTTACATTGCACTAAATATTAACTGTATCTTATGTCTGGAGTGAGACTTAGCAGTGATTTCAAATGCTTTGCATTTGCTTGTTTGTCTACCTAGAATTAAATTTACACGTCAGGCATTTGATGTGGCCAGAGGAAGATTATGCCCTAGCATGAGAGAGAGGAGAGCTCTTGTTTTCCATCAAAGGGCAGGACAGACTGTTCCATGGTTACCACACTCGGAAAGCATTGAATGCTGCTGGTCAGTTCTGGAGGCCCAGAATGGTGAGTGCTGATAGAATAGCCATACAGATCAGGCTAGGATACTGAAAACATGCTCTTTGATAGCTTCTCTTCATGCTGCTACACAAGAGAGTTATGTGTCCCTTAGGGAAAACTTCACCCTCTTATTTTTTAATGGTTATCTGGCAGGTCGGTGAAATCTCTGCTGAAATCTCGACGTGAAAATGAATATTGAATCCTATGGCAAAAACTGTTCTGAATATCATTTTCTAGATACCAGTGATTATTTATTTGCCCGCGTATTTTCCCCATGTCATGACCTATAAATGAACGCTAGAGGATGCTACATTTCTTCCAAAGTTAGCCAACTACGAGGGAAGCAAACGCCAAATCTATGTGGTTATTATCATTCCTTTCCACACAAAAGCAAGGAAAACATCTTTTTGTCATTTGATGTCACAGGGGTATTTTATTGGAATGCGTCCAACTAAGTAGAAATAGATAATTTTTGAATTCTTTACTAGACATCTGGGGAAAATATCCTTATTATGAATGTATAAATAAGTTTCTTTTTAAATATCTGTCCTTTAGAAACATCCAAATCAAGATCAAGATCCCATTTCAATAGATTCCATGCAGAAGCAGGTGAAGAACAGTTCAGATATACGATATACAAAGCTACAGACTCGTTTAGTTTAGGAGTCCCATCCTAGAAACTGTCCTTTGACAACACACACAGCACGACTTGAAGGTCTGAAATATGTTTCAGGACAAACCTGGTTGTTCCGCAGTAGAACTTGTTTTTCCTGTAAATAATTTACATTGTTTTCAAGTGCTTATAAAAACTATACTAAATAGAAATATTTAAATCCTAGACAATTATGAAAACTTTCATCATATTTTAACATGAAGAACAAAATCATGTAAAAATGTATGTAGGTGGCTTTTTTAATTAAAAAAGAAGAACTGAGAACAAACAGGAGTGACAACCTTACTTTTCAAAGGAATTCTTATTTAGAAATTGTCTGTTACAGCATTTGCTTTACAGATCTTTGCAAATAGAAGCAACGTTAAAGAGATTTTTTTAATTATTATACATGAGTTACATAGGACCAGGTTTCTGTATTTTAAATTAGACAGCTGCATTTCAGGTTTTCTGCTGATAGCCCTGCCTTGTACAGCTAGGCTGCTCAGCTCTTAAAAGGAGAGCATAATATTTGTTCGTCATACAGTCCCTTTGTTCTTTTCTGAGCTGTCAGAAAAAAACATCAATATCATTTTTTGGGTGCAGTTTGAAATGCTGGTGGTATTCTGCTACCTGCACATCAAGATCTTAAGTCTTCCTAAACAAATGCATGCAGACCCAAGTGTTTGCCTAAACATACTGTGGCTTTCCTGTTGGATGGTTTTGTTTTGGTATTAATATAGACTCTCACAGAGAAAAAAAGAACAGACCAAGTGCTAAAAGGTTAATTTTGCTCACAGGAATGTGAAAAACACTGTAGATAAGTGAGAAGCACTGGGAGTCAAAACACAGAAAGTCCAGAGAACTGGCCAATATTTGTAGGTCATTTTCTTTTTGTAGCAGTGACTTTGGGGAAAGGTGGGATGTACTGACAATTTGAACTGATGTGCCTGCCTCTGGCCATTGTAAGGGGCCATCTCCCTTCCTCCCTGCGCTATTTGTGGCTGTAGAGTCTAACCCTACTCTTGTGTCTTGTTTTCTCCTGATGGAGCAAAGTACTGGCTCACTGCAGGACTCTACAAGTGATAAATCCAATGCAATGGAAGGAGTGGGAATATGTGGCTGGGAATGGGATTGGTAATAATGGTATCCCTTTCAGTGGCAATAAAGTCTTATATAAAACTTAACCATCTTGCTTAATTAAATTCTAAGGCTTTATTTGGGAGCTGGGCCCAAAATGTATGTGCAGGTAGTGTCTCTGGTTTGATAAACTTGCAGTTTAGAAAGCATGTTGTTAATTTTTCTGAATTAGTGTTTCACTAAATGTCAGGTTTACAAGTTTACTTAGGTCATGAAAATTATTTTGATTTACATCCCAAAGTTGGAGTCGTTAGTATATTTTTTCCCTTTGTACTTTACGTATTTTTTTGCCATCATATAAAGATGAAGTAAAATGCACTGTAAATCAGAATTGCAACAACTAGCAAAATTTTTTTCCTGATTCATGTTTTACTGCTGTGTTAAAATGTTTGCACAGTGCTAATGTTCAGGATTTGTTGTTTTCCCAAAACCTTCTCACATCCCGTGAACGAACAAGCAGTTATCTGAATGCACAAAAGAGATTGAAAATGTGCAAATTGCAGGACTGGAATCTGAGTGATTTTAAGAGAAATACATCTGAGAGACAGAGAGAAAGACAGTAAAACAAGGGTTGTAATCCTAATTATTTCCTCTGCCTGTGATTGGATGTTGCATAGAGTTGCTGAAGAAATATTTGCTGAATTATTTTTCCTCCTCTGTGAAATACCTTGGTGTTTACTGAATTTCTAGTGACACTCCGAAATGCAGAGTAACGTCACAACTTGTTTTCAGTGTGCATTGTAGTGCCTGGAAGATTATATTCCATCATATCTTTAAAAGCCAGGATTAAGCAAGACTATTAGACAGGAAGTCAGAACAATGCTTTATAAAAGCATAAATTGACATTTGTACTTGAGTTCTTTTGGGGCCTATAATAGCTTCAACAAAGAAGTATATTTGTTTTCCCTATAGTTCTGTTGCTCCTTATGTGGCTCAATTGTTGCATACAACGTCATTTTTGAATCCCCCAAACTCTGACATCTGTCCACTTTAATGTCATTTGAGGATATTGTGGCTTCAAAAAAAGGTATTGAAATTCATTTAATAAAAAATCTTGCAGACTAGTCACATAATTAAGATTTATTTGGGACCTAATTAACACACGCTTTGATTTTATTATGTTATTGGCAAGTAGAGTAAGTACAGCATGATTTGTTCTGCCCTTTCAGAACTGGTTTTTGATCTGGATATAGATTTCTTCACAATAAGCCTCTCCTTTGGAAACAACTTTATAGTGGCATTAGACCCTATGAGTGTCCTCGTTGCTGTCACCTGATAAGGAGTGCTTAGTAAACATATCTGTAAATCCAACAGTGTGTGAAAAATAATAATCTGTAAAGGTGCTAAAATTAATTCAACAGCTTCTGCAGATGTTAGATAATGTGAGTGAAATGTGTGCTAATTCGGGACAGGTCTTTCACCTGGCTTCAGAAGACAAAGCCACAGCTGGAAAACGTGTTGCTTCTTTTCAGTGACAGGACTGTGTGTGAAAGGCTTGCTTTCTTCCTGCCCTCTCATGAGGTTGAAGAGACAAGGACAGATCTTGAGTGTCATTTGGACATGAAGAAAACACCGTTAATAACACAAATCGAGTGAAGATATGGATGCGGTGCTTGATCCCTTGGTTTCACAAAAATTTCACCGTTATCTCGAGCTGCTCACTCCTACTCTCTTCAGTCATGCCACTACAACTGTTACTGCAGCAGTGTTGTGAACTGTTGTGAATTGGTGCCTGTCCTGGGTTGAAGTTAACAGAGTTAATATTTGATGCACTGATCCTGTTCTGGTGTCACCATACAGACTGTTCTGCTGAGCGGGTGCTGTGGCTGGAAGGAAAGGTGAGATGCTTAAGCTAGTACATCTGATTTAAAAAAAAAAAAAA
>NW_010251943.1:45488-47736 GCF_000690775.1 Eurypyga helias | reverse complement strand
CCGGAGTTAAACCACGACAATACTATTATCTCACTGACATGTATTTATGATAATATACTCATTCATTATGTAGTTACATATTTATTAAATAGAAACACAAATGTATATTTATGTATATCTATGTGTGTATGCATGCATATGCCTGTAACATCTTCAAGCTTCCTAACGTTCTTTAATAAGACTTGAAAAAAAGACAATCCTATCTTTTTCCACTTTTCTGAAGGAAGGACTTACAGAAACACAGGACAGTTATAGGTTCCACTGATGTTCAACATTTGAGAGGATAAACCTGTCAGCAGACCTTCAGAGATCATGAAGATTGATTCTGAAATAAAAGTTGTCTCTTTTGCCCCAACAGCTTCCACACATTTGTAGTGTGATGACATACAGGTCCAGTGCTAAACAGAAAATCTGAAAATGTTAAGTCTGAACAGACAATCCACCAGTGGAGTTACAGATGATATAATAGAAAGGATTCAGACAAACCTGACTAAGTATACAGTCAGCTAGATCTTTTGTGCTGTTCAGAAGCATGTCTTCAACAGGATAACTCTAAGAAAACTGTCCAGCATCCATTCCATGAACCGGAACACAAATACCATAGGACAAGAAATATCAATATTTTCTATGAACCTCTAAGCAAAGTGAGCGTATGTTAACTGCATTTCTGAAGCAACCTATGGAGACAAAGACTACTTTGTTCTGGTCACATATGAGAGAACTGGAGAAGTAGATGAAGTGCTGATAACTACTGGGTATGCACTAGCAGGAATATGTTTACAGAGAAGGTAGGTATTACTTCTATAATAAAGGACTAATTAGACGCTCTACCATGACAACATTGTTTTCATCTTTCGTCGTGCTAAATTTTTCCTCATCTGTCAAAAGTACTGTGTAAGAATGTCATTGAAAGGAAGGTCATGTCATGATGAGGATCCTTGTCTAAAAGAAAGAAAAGCCAACAAAAATTTATTAAAATATCTCCAGAGAGAGGAGTAAATACAGTTGCCTTATGTCCCTTCACAGCAGAACATGGCAAACAGTGCACCCAGCTGCAGATCAGGAAAGTCAGCTGGATGGAAAGAGACTGGTTTGAAAGAGGCAGAGCTAGAATTCAGCAGTCATTAAATGAGGCAGATGACTGTTTCTCTCATAAAGGATATCTATTTTGCCTTCATGGCAAGATCAAAAAAATGCAGAGGTGTCCAGAGAGGATATTTCTCTCTGCACCTTGTCACACTACTAAATGGGATTGCACAGTTACAGACATGAGCAGGATAAGCGGTACAAAAGAACGTAATACTAAACTGGTGGAGGCACGCTATGCTCAGGCATCAAGTTCATGTTCTATGAAGTACCAAACCAAAAATTCTTGACATAATTAGAAATTAAATGAAATCTCAGGAGATGATCCCACATTTTTCAGTGTAATGTATATATTCCGTATAGAATACAGAATGCACCATGTTATCAATGGGACTAAGGAAAAAGGAAAAAAAACCAAAACCAACATGTTTGTGGTACATGCCTCAGCTATAAGCAAGTGAAAATTGTTAGATGCTGCCCAGAAATGCTATAATCCCACAGGTCAAGAAACTGATTGTATCTTGAAATGGAGATCATAGAGATGATTCTTCAAGGTAATCTTATTATGAAGATTACAGTTCCCAGTGTACCTGCTGTTATAGTTACCTTTGGTGGCTTACAGGACTAACAACTTCTTGCAAGGATGCAGTCTGTTAATAATAATTAAAAAAAAAAAGGCCAAACAAAAAAACCCTACAAACAAACAAACAAAAAAACCCCACAAAAACCCACAAACAAACACAAAACCACCAGAAAATGCAAGAAAACAAAACCTAATTTACTGTGATCTTTGCATAGGGTAATGATTCCATCAACTATGATATCTCTCAAACACGATGATCAGTCACTGTCCAGATGGCACCCAGATGTCCTCTTTGCAAGGGTCCTGGCAACAGCATCTTCAGGTGGATCAGACAAGACTCCCCCAAACTGCCACTCTTCTGAATTCTAATATGCAGCTGGCCCATTGTCCTTTGAGACCATGCCAGTACATGCACGATTCATTGCTGTTAGATCTAGTCACCTTTAATTGTATATAAAACATGTCTTAACTATGTACAAAAATCATGGCCTTATATGATTACTCCTGCATCTGCATTAACAGTATGTACTGATTGCTTACAAAAGTCTTATCCATGCACTATTTGGTCAATTCTGCAGC
>NW_010251943.1:31699-45457 GCF_000690775.1 Eurypyga helias | reverse complement strand
GAATCTGCTGGGATAGCCAAAGTGTTGACCCAGGATATTGATCAACAGATTGAAGCACATAAATAATGTCTATCAATTGGTTGGAGCATAACAGAAACTTCCTGGATAAACTCTGAAATTATATGAAATTTCAGCTCAGAATGCTCCTGCAACAGTCAGTAAATGCTTTTCTGTGAAGCCAGTTAGGAATTCAGTCAGCCCCTTGTTCGAAGTCAATCCATTATGTAAAATGATCCCATTGCCTCATCTAGCTGAAGAAAGCAGGGAATTTCATTGATCACCCAGGGAACTGAAGACTCTGTGCTGGGTGGTACACAACAATTATAACTACAGGACAAACGATTCTTATGTGTCACACTTACAGATATAAATTCTGTAACTCCTGCCACAGGCTCCTGAAGTTGTTATTGTTTCCATAGCCATTTCAAGCAGTTTTCAAACCCTTCCCATTTTAAGTTAGGTAAGAACAGCCAGCCAACAACACAGTAAAATAAAAACTATCAGGAAAATTTCTCTCTCCAAAACAGTAAAGTCTTCTTGCTTGCAGGTACCTTAAATGGAATTCAGTTCTTCATTATGCACTATGAAAGGTCACTCCACTATACAACATTTGAAACTGATAAAGTATCGACATCATGCTATTATTTTGAGCTCTATACTTACGATGCCAAGAAAAATGAAATGGCACTATGTGTATCCTGCTTGAGATGTCCTACACCTGAGTGTGGAATGAGTAGTTCTGTGAGCAAAGAAATGGAAAACTTACCTGGTTCAGGTGTCTCAGAACTCTCTACATATGTATTTTTAATGTATGCACAGACCAATATTTGAACACATGAGATTAATAATAGATAAATAAAAGTTTCATCTCATTGTAACAAGAAAAACTACATTAAGAATGCAATAATTTCTTTTCGTAGGTCTGGAGTGTCAAGTTCAAAACCTTTTCACAGTATGGATCTTAGGCTTTGCAAAGAGAAGCTTAGATTTTAGTTCTGGAAGGATCCCTCTGACACTTCTCTTATCTGGGTCTCTTGAATATCTGCAGAATAGTATTTTGCCGTCCCTACACTTGATTCTTCTCGGTTACAATAGGATCTCAGTTTCCTTGGATAGGAGATGGATGACTGGTGGCTCCTCTTAATCTCCTTCAATGATCATACGTTGCTTTCTGATTTTACCTTTGTTACTATCCAAAAAGGATGTTTCATCATTCTGTTATAAAATGTTCTTATGAATGATAATCGTCTAATGATACTTACCCTAACCAACTAATTATCTCTCCTACTAGTGTACCAGCAAGCAATGTTCAGCAATATTGAAAACAAAGGTGTGTTATCAGCATTGTTTTAGTCACAAATCCAAAAACTGGCACTGTATGGATAAACTCCACCCCAGCCAGACCCAGTACAGTTATGAAAGACTTCCCACCACGTAGTTCATGTCTGAATATCTGCAGTCTGAATATACAAATTCAGAAATGAAAAGGGATTTTTTTTTTCTGTCTTGATTTCTGTCCATGTGGAATTCATACTGAAAGTTTAGTGAAATCAGATCACTGTTTATTTATTAATTTACTCATCCAAGCAATTGTATTAATTATCATTGCAGATGCAGTTTCCCCAAAAATTTTGCCCTGCTGGTGCATTTTCTTTCTAAAAATGTGGAATTGCAAATCCTATGTGTTGAATTCCATGTATTCTATTGACCTTGAACATAAGAAGCACAAGAAGTGTAATTATTTTTTAATATAATACACCCCACCTCACTGAAGCAGTCTGTGGCAACAAAAGCCCACTTTCTCTGATTCAGAGTCTTTGTATGATCCACTCACGTTCTTTCAGTGAGTGTAGTACAAATGATTGAAATGTTATAATTAACTACTATCATGTAGCTGAATGAGAAGAAGTACTAGCATTTTCTATTTACCTAAAATCACTCAAATTTCAGAACTCAAGTGTCTGGACAGTTATGTACTTCCAATTTCTTGGTAAGTAGCAAAACTGTAAGAACATAAAAATTATTGGCTAGTCATTGTAGAAGTAATCTAGCACCGCTATTAAGACTGGAAAGCAGCTCTCCAGAGAAGGGCTTTGGGATTTCAGTGGATAACAAATTAAACATGAGCCAGCAATGTGTCCTTGGGGCAAAGAAAGCTAACAGCATCCTGGTCTGCATTAGGAAGAGTATTGCCAGCACCTCAAGAGAGGCGATCCTTCTCCTCTACTCAGCACTGATAAGGCCACATCTGGAATATTGAGCTGGGATGGTTTATCCGGTACACGAAAGATAAGGACTTACTGGAGTGAGCCCAACAAAGTAACACAAAGCTGATTAAGGGACTGGAGCATGTCATATGAGGAAAGACAGAGAGAGCTGGGACTCCTTCGCCTGGAGAAGAGATGGCTCAGGGGGCATCTTAGCAGTGTACACAAATACCTACTTTTCAGGGAATGAAGATGAGGAAGCCAGTGGCAGGACAAGAGGCAATTGGCACAAACTGAAATACAGAGAATTACATGTGAACACAAGAAAACATTTACACTGTGAGGGTGGTGGACAGGCATGGGTTTCCCACATAAGTAGTAGGGTCTCCACCCCTGGAGATATTCAAAATCCATCTAGACAGAGACCTAAGCATGAGGTCCAGATGACCTCAAGAGGTCCCTTCAAACCTCAACCATTCTGTGATTCTGTGGTTCTTGCATTGATTCCTCAAGTGCATTCCCTTCCCTCCTCCAATACCTGAACTTAGTCCAATATTTGTTTTTCTTCAGCCTGCAGCTCAATCTCAAAGAACAAAACTGACAGTATGCTACAGAGAACTCTGATTCACATATACAGAGAGATAAGAAACACTTTGACATGAATTTGTGTGTTTTCTTTCAGTTTATTCTTCATAATAAATTGAACTGTCTTATAATTGGCTTCAAAAATGAGGCAGCCTAGAACAAGAGGCTGAAAGGACTTGATGTCAGAGGTTGCTGCTGTATAAATCAATACAGTTCAGCTCCTCAAATTCCTCAGTGTGTTATTTTTCTTCTCATCCTCTCTGGACCCTTCCTGATAGTCTTTGAATCAAGTGTCGCTGTTGATCTGAGGACTTGCCACTTCTCAGAGAAATGAATTCTCCAGCAGCCCAACTCTGCAATTGCTTTAGCCTAGTTTTTGTTCCCTTGCCAGAGGCAGGGCAAGTGTCATCACCACTTGATAGGAGAAATATATCCTTCATTGAACTGTCAAGGAGGCATTGTTTTAAAGTGAACAATTCCAATGCTTTATTTTACACATACTGCTTAAATATGTTGTAGCATAGGAAATGTCTTTTGGCTACCACACGCATCAGTTAACACTTTACATTGATCCTGTGCCACTTCCATATAATCTGAAAACCTTAACTAGAAAAAATATGAAGATGAACCTACTAAATTAAACCAAAAACTTGTTTTTCAGGAACACCAGGTGGAACAAATATTATACCTGTTCTGATGAATAAAATTAAGTCGTAGTTTCTAAATTTTGCAGTATTGGGTTTTTTTTAGTGGTTGGTTTAGGATAACTTTATGAAGTCTGGCACTGAGTAGTGCAAAGAGGTGCTGAGCAGCAATTTCTATACCTTAATAAGTGCATGAATCTTTAATAAGTGCTAGATAATATATGTGTATTGTTATTCTTGATGATAATTAGAACTGAGTTTAATTCAGCAGTCTGGCAGACTATTCATTCCCATTCCCCTCCACATCAATTCCTCCATCCATCTAAATCAACACCCCCAGATGATTTCTTAATCAACAGGTTCAGATGCTTGTAAAGTTTTCCCTGAGCATGCAGTGGAATTGCCAATTAGTGGTGACAGATATTTTGAAAACATACTCACATTGGGTAGCATTTGCTTTCACTGCATCTTTCCTACTAGCGTCTTAGGAAAAGAAATCTCACTTGGCTGCTATCGTATATGATTTTTTAGTGTAAATTTTCATGAAACATATACAAAAACCCCACAGAACTCTACTTAGTACTTCAGAAAAGCATGGCCTATGCATACTGAGCGAGCAAAGGATTACTTTACATTTTTTTATTTTTCAATCCCAGCTACAGTGATAATACTATCCTTGAAACTTTGGATCAGGGCAGCTATATTCTTTTAGGGCTTCCAGCCTGTAGTAAAAAAAAAAAAATGTAGTCTGTGCTTTATTCAGTAGCGTTCAGCATATTAATATGTTGATTTTATTTAAGAACATGTGAGGAGAAAAATTATTGATTATATTCACTGTTCTTCCATCTCTCCTGATTTCTCTCCAAACCAAAGGTTCTGGGAAGCAATTATTGGTCTAAGCATCAAGCTGAAAGTCAGAAGTTTTATTGAATGCAGTGAATAGAGAGGGTAGTTTTCATCTTAATACTTCAACATATGCCTGACTAAGCAGAGCAAATGTACACTCTGCATGAAATTTCAAGATGTTTCTAGATTTGAACACTGAATTATATGAATAACAGCAGTGGAAGAATGGCTTAGTTTCAGTATTATTATGTCAAAATGAATGACAGAAATTTAAATCTTAAATTTTTAATAGTAGATTTATGTGTAAAACATGCTTGACTACATATTTATTCCAATTTCTGTATTTCACTAACCTACAGGTTGTAATGCAGTTCAGATTAAAGCAAGTTTAGTCTGCAGTAGCAGTTTCACTTCAGTTACTATTAACTGTACTCTTGGTCTATTAGAAATTAAGAACTAAAGTATACAACTATTTAAATTAAATTATACTGAGCTAGGAATCATGGAATGAATCACAGAGTCATAGATACACAGAATGGTTTGGGCTGGAAGGGACCTTAAAGACCATCTAGTTCCAACCCCCCTGCCATGGGCAGGGACACCTTCCACTAGACCAGGTTGCTCAAAGCCACATCCAGCCTGGCCTTGAACACTTCCAGGGATGGGGCATCCACAGCATCTCTGGGCAACCTGTTCCAGTGCCTCACCATCCTCTCCATGAGGAATTCCTCCTTGCATCTAATTTAATTTTACCCTCTTTAATTTTAGAGCCATTGGCCCTTGTCCTGCCACTACAGCCCTTGCTAAAATGTCTCTCCTCATCTTTCTTATAAGCCCCTTTATATATGGGAAGGCCACAATATCACCTCCCCAGAGCTTTCTCTTCTCCAGTCTGAACAACCTGAATTCTCTCAGCCTTTCTTCATAAGAGAAGAAATCCTCTCTTGAAAGGTCCACAGGTCCTGCCAGGAAACTTCTTCAGTGCAGGCTTCCCATGGGGTCACATCATCTTTTGGGCACATCCACTTGCTCCAGCATGGGATGTCTGCTACACCGTGGACCTCTATGTTTGGATGGGGACAGCTACTTCACCATGGTCTTCACCACCAGCTGCAGGGGGAATCTCCGCTCTGGCACCTGGAGCACATCCTCCCCCTCCTTCTCCACTGACCTTGGTGTCTGCAGAGTTTTTTCTCTCACATATTCTCAGTCCTCTCTCAAGCTGAAGTCAACATCACACAGGTTTATTTCCCCCTTATAAATAGGTTATCCTGGAGGTTCTACCACCCTAACTGATGGCCTCAGCCTTGGCCAGTGGCAGGTCTATCTTCAAGGCAGAGGCTTAATCAGACATAGGGGAGGCTTCTAGCAGCTTCTCACAGATGCCACTCCTGTAGACTCCCTTTTACCAAAACCTTGCCTCAGAAACCCAATACAAAAGGGCAATTATACTCACTCAATTTGTTCCTGTTATGATAACATACAAATTAAAATTTTGTCTGGAATAAAAATTATTTTGTTAATGAGATTTTCCTTAAGTACGTAAGCTAATGACTAGTAAATACTTGCCTGAAGCATTTTAAACATTATTTGCAGTAAAAGAGAAACTGGCTTGTTATTTTAAACTTTCATTGTCTGACTTGGAGAGGTTTTGGTGTAGCACATGACCTAGAACACTTAAACAGTTTGAAAAGCATATTTTTGTACCTTCCTCATATTAAATTCAATGGTCTTTAAAGAAGAACAACTAATTTGGGCTTGCCTAATTATCTTCTCCTGAAGCTTAGATAAAGTCCTTATACAACCTAAGTGTAGGTTCTGTCAGAACTCATGCAACTCATCCATGCATAAATGCTCTGTCTTCCCTGGGATGAAATCAGGAAGAGGACTATTAGTCCTATGTCTTTTCTAAACCTGCTAGTTTTATATTCCTCCATTAAGTGAGATTGGAATAATTTCAAGTCATACTCAGGTTTGAAAGCTTGTTCTTCACATCAATCTAAAATAGACTCATGATGTATAGCAAAAAAAATATTATGTCACATTTTTGTTAGTGGTCTACAAACTTAAATGAATATTAAGTATACTTCATTAATATTAAAACAAACTTAAAATATATATCTTTGCATTCACTGAAATGCACAGAAGCAGCTTCATCCTTCAGCGTGGGAGTATGGTAGGACTCAGAAAATACAGTCTGTACATTTAGCAATTCATTACAGGTTTCTAACAAGTTGGTACATTTCATCTGTCAAGTTTATTCAGACTAGCTGGCCTGGTAAGAATTTCTAAAATCATTAAGATTATACTAAAAACTAAGGGCTAGTTGACCTACACATAGACAGCCAGTGCAAGATTCGCAGTTAACTGAAGTCCTCAGTTTGAAAGCTGCTTCCTGAAAAGTCCTTGCCAAGTGCTGCCTAACTCTAGAAATACTTGGACACTTGAACATAATTGTACACTTGTTTTGGGTTGTGATGTCCAGTTTGGTGCAAAAGCAAAAAGGGAAGATTCCTGAGGGTAGAAGTGATAAAGTTCTTGTACTCTTGTATGGAAAGGGAGCTTGCTAAACCGAGCAGTGTGATCAAATGATACAAAGTTGAATGTTTAGACTAAAATGGGGAGACATGAACAACAAGCAGCCAAAAAAATGTAAGAGAAACAACCAAATGTCCACCTAGAAACATGCTTGTAAGCCAAATGGTTCCTACTTTTTTATGGAAAGGAACAGGGATAAAGCAAAGCGATGATGCAGAGAGGACCCCAGTGGAGAAGATCGCAAGAAGCACTGAGAGTGCCAGGACTGAACAGCTTCTGCCAGATCTCCCTAGGGTCATATAGACCACAGTCCATGAGTAACCTGCCAATTCAAGTAAAGAACAACAGCGTAAAACTTCATATATCATGGTCAAGAGAATGGTTGCATTTATAAGGTAAGCAAACCTTACTTTTTTTTTTTAGTTCTGACATACCTCTATTACGCTTATGTTCTTTTTTTTGTATTGTGATTAAAAAGTTACATGTTTTGAAATGTTACATTGATGTCCAGGCTTTGTATTTTCCATACAGTGACAGTGTCTCTCTCATCCCTTTAGCCTGTGATTTTGAAGTATATGAAAATGTTCTGTGCAGTACCCATGAGACAGGATTTCACAGATAGGCATGTAGTAACTTGAGCTGAGCAGTAAAATGAGTGAATAAAAATTCCTATCATTGCTCATGAACAAGATATAATAGTCGTCTTCTGTGTGATTTCCTGCACTTAAACATCTACTGTGTGCAAAGCCTGCACAAGAAAGCATGCACACAGACATATCCAAGTCTACTACAGGATTTTCTGTAGGTATTACTAGCAATTAAAACCCAATTCAACTTACTTTAAGTCATCAAAAAATTAGGTTCCTTGCTAATCATAGTATAAAGTATTCATATCTGTAAGACTGTAACTGATCAGTTTTTGAAACACTTTGTGAGCTAAGGAAATGAAATGGTTCTGGTAGCTGTTGAACCAGATGAGATTCAGTCAAGATAGTTTTATGTTCTGGTCTCTGTTCTAGGGTTTTTTTTAATGATTTTAAGGCCAGACAGAAGTGTATAAATTCCTAAGAATAGAAAAAAAATTCAAAACCTCTTTCCTATCTAAGTATCCTAACAAAGTCATGCTCCAGTCCTCATCAGTGAGCTTGGAAGTTTTTATAAATTATGAACTGAGCAACAGGCCCTTGAAAAACAGGAGTTTGCAAACAAAACCTGCTTGTTAAAATCCTTCAAAGTAGAGATAACCCTGACATTTAATTTCTCTCAATAATTTGACAGCAGCACTTTTATTTTAGTGTAGATATTTGAAACCATTCTTTATAACTAGAACAGCTGGAAGGATTTCAGTAACCCATAATTATATTTCCCAGTGGCTAGCTCTAGGCACCTTTCTCTGTAGTCTAGTGTTTAGTTTAGATCCCTTTCTGAAATAAAGAATGATTCACAGGTAAGTTTAAGTCACAAGAAAAGCTGCAACTACTCCCAGCTAATCTCTAAACCACCATTCCTTCTCCATGAACCTTCTGTTCTTACAGCAGCAATTTTTAAGCCACATGTAATATTTGCTGGTAAACTTAGCCTGTAGCTATATTGCCACTATTCCCTATCTCTTGTAAGGTAATCTAAAAATCCTTTACAGCTTCTTTTAATAGCCAGAGAGGTAAAGCAAAATTGAAAGCAGTGTTTAATATGCAGTTTAGGTGTCTATTCAACCTCTGAAAGAGGCAACCTAAAGCTGGATTGACAGTTCAAGCTGATGTTGCCTGCTTCAATTGTCTGACTTGCGTATTTTTGTATTTGAGTTATCAAAGTATTGTGCTCCTAATGCACTTCTTAAGCAGTCAAGTCACCCAAACTATAGATTTGGTCTTCCAGCTGTGCAAGAAACATCTAAGCTGAACAATGCACGTCCAACTCATCCAATAGCTACACCTATTAACACATAAATTCTTGCATAGTCAAAGCATGGAAAAAATGAAAAAACTTCCAAACTTCAGAAGCCATACTCAGTCCAAACTTATTAGAGAACACCAGGACAATAAAGGAGTATATCTAAAGAAATGTTGTTAATGGACTGATTTAGTTAACATACAAAAGATAGTGAACCTAATAAAAAAAAAAAAAAATTTTGAAATTACATTACATTTCTTTTCCATTACTGTCAGGGAAAAAACAGTCTTGACTTGAGGAATTTCCCTTCATTTGATTTATTGCTGATTAACGTAATATTTTAATTACTGATTCAGGTATTGAGGAAAAAAACGCACACAGTTAAAAAGACACCTAGGGTAACACCTTTTCTCTCTGATTCACAGGCTCAGCTTCAGTTCAGAACCCCTCCTTCACCTTTTCTAGTCTCCACTCCCATGGTTTTCAGCAGTAGGCTCCACCATGAGCTGCAGTAACACAGGGTTGTCCCCACCCTGCAATCTCTCGGAGCTTCTGCATTCCTTTGGACTTCCTTTAGCATGGACCACCCCCTTCCACGAGTGTCTCCAGCTGCATCTCTAGCAATGTCTTCTTCCATGTGTCTTCTGCATTTCCTTCTCTGGTTTCTGCAAATTGGATCTCTTCGCATCTCCTTGTGTATCTCCTTTTTTGCCTCCTGTGCCACCTGGTGTCTTTTGTTTTCATGCCTCCTACTCTCTGTGGCTACTGCCCCTTCCTGATAATGTCTAAGAAGCAGTGCTGCGTGCTCCTCAGACTGGTTTTGGTGCACTTTCTATCTGTTGCCTTGTCAGCTGGACCTGTCTTGACTGCCACATCTCCTCCCACACAGGGTATCTTGCAGCCCATGATACCAAACCCCTGCTAGTTATGCCCAATAGTTGCTTGCCTGGGAAGAAACGAGAAAAATTCTATCATATTTATACTGGAGAAAAATATTAATCTGCTATGGAATTATCAGGAAAGTAAATATTCCCTGAATCCAGGTGCAGGTATTTCCTGGAACAGCAGTTCTTCTGACATCATTGAAAAGCTTGTTTATTAATGAACCCTAGTTCAATCATTTTCTCTTCCTAGATTTTTCTATTAACCTCTGAGGGAGGTTACATAAGAAAGAAGAGACCAAAATGTTTTGTACCATAGCATCCTTATATCTTTCAGCTGCCTTTTGAATGTATTTCAAGCCTAACATTCCCAAAGGCTTTTCTACAGGTATATTTGTCACCAGACCTTAAAAAGTTGATATTATGCATAATTTTTATTAAACATGAAAGACTTGCAAATTAATTAGACAGATGATTAGTTGGTGAGCCTGTTTGTCATTGCTATCACCCCCAACATTTTTCACTGCATAGCTGGTAAGTTAAATACCTGATTACACTGCAAGTTAATTGGTTTTTAATGGAGCATCTGCAGAAAAAATGTTGTAAGCTCTGAGGTACATGCCAATCAAAATGTAATACAGTTTCTAACTGGAGAAGATTAACACATGCTACTTCATAAGGTTTGAACCTGCTTTCCTCCTCCCTGAAAGTTATTTGAAGAGATAAAATTCTTGGCCAAGGGTACAAAGCATGAATAAGATGCATGGTTTCTTTCTGCCAGTACAGTCTCTTTAACTTCAGTAGAATTTTATATCAGGGTAAGGTGGTTAAGACTACTCTAAGGCAATTTATTGCACACATGTTGTTTACTTTGGTATAACTTTACAAAAATACCTCAGCAAGAAAACAGGGAAACAGGGAAAATTATCTGCTTCTAACTTGAAAGAGAAAAACAGAAACCTATGCTAAATCCATATTTCTAGTTTCTGTAAAATGAAGAAAACAATAGTAAGACATGTTTTTCAGGGAGAAATAAAAGGCAGACAGAATAGTCTTATTCTCTAAGAACAGGAGGCAGCAGTCATGAGCAGACTATTTTTTAAATAATTTTTCAAAAAAATTTTTTTGGGGGAACAGATAGAAGGAATTTTATGCATGTGAAATATTCTTAACCATTAAATTCTTATTATAATTTTATAAAATAATTCTTATAAAAATTCATTTTAGTAAGTACAGATTATAAAAAACATAGTTTTTTATGCTGGATAGCATTCCACTGGAACATGGAATATAATTCTATGACATGGTAAGGGCATTAGTTTAAATCCTTCATACTGAAAATACAAATCTGAACATCAAATATGCTGTAGGAGTACTTGTTTCCTTCATTACACTTCTGGATTCACACTCCTACACACATTCTCTAAATCTACTGCATGCTCCAACCATATGTCTATCCATAGTATAAGAGTTTAAAAATTCTGCAGCTTGTATATAGATTATGTTCTATTCTGGAATTACTGGTTTTAAACTTCTTCAAGGTTCTGTCTGGATCACTGCTTTGCTCTTTTCTCTCTTCTTTTAGAATCTGGAGCCCTACTTTTTCAGTTTCCTTAACTACTGTTGTTCATAGATTTTAAAAATGTGGTTTTACCCTAATCAGTCTTCAGAAAGTCAAAATTTTAACTGTATGTAACACATCAGTACTGCACTCCTATCTAATGCCAGCCCAAGATGCTTAGTCTTTGTATTTTTCATGTTATCTTGTTAAAATTCTTGGTAGAAAAAAATCTATTCTGAAATATTTCACCTGGTCTCAAAAAAACTCTTTTAGGAAATGCTAATTAAGACTTTAATTATTACTATAAGTTTATGCTTGATTTTCAAATACAAAATATTTTTAGTTGTCCAAATGACAACTTCTGCTTCTTCTTCTGCTCAGAAGATGTGTAGCCTTAAGACTACCTAAGTTTTTTCATTGAGGTATTTTTTCATAGCATGGTGTATCTCTCTACTAATAAAGTTTTATCACCTTAATGGAACAGATATAATCGTTCTAAGACATATGTTCAAAATTCATTCCAGTGTTATGTAATAGTCAAAAGAATAGAAATCTGTTACTGTAATTTTAATCAGTTTCATAGAATCTCCTGAGCTCTACTAACACTACTGATGTCAGATCAAAGTTAAGATTCTGATATTATGAACAGGCTAATTGTTTTATGAGTGTATTTCTATGTGTGTGAATAAAAAATTTTTATCATAACAAACATCCTTTCAGGGAAGGAAAAAAAGAAAAAAACAAAACCAAAATACAGCACTTTCTTATAAGTCCTTGCTTCTCTAACTAGTGGTAGGAAGAATAGTCACTGTTATGTAGCAGTGGCCACAACAGTACAAGCACAAGATGATAGAGAGTTCTTGAGAACACAGGTGATAACAGAGATCCCTAAGGGTACGAACATCAACCACAAAAGAACTCTGTATTTTACGCGTTATTAAAGGAATGCAAGCTTGGAACCTGGGATGACCAGTATTAGGGCAATAGGAAAGTACAAGAACACAAAGGGCATAATCAGAAACAGAAGTTGCGTTACCTCAGAGAAAATGGTGTTGTCCTGGTCCCAGGCAGCGATGAGCTGCTCTCCTAGGGCAGTCTATAAGATTTTGTTTCATTCCATAATACATCAAGCTGAGTGGTCACTGTTACCCCCGTACCAGCAGCGCTGGGAGCGGGTGGGGGGAAGCTTGCAGAGGCTGGACCCAGAAGGTGTCTGGGGGGTGGGGTGGCCCTGGAGGTTCCTGCCAGCAGTGCATTTTTTTTGCCAGCAACGGTTTTTTTCTTTCTCCACAGCTCGGTGTTTGCCCGGACATAGTGTCTGGTGATTAGCAGACAGCGTCTTTTGTCAGGGAAGTTGCGCTGGGAAGGGGCAGCTGTAAGTTTTCTTTCCCTCTGCTCTTGGCTCACGGGCTCAGGGAGGGGGTTTTTCTACTCGGGGCTTTGGATTAATTTTTGCTTGCTGTCCTGGAAGCTGGCTGTGCCTGTTCTCAGGTGGTGAGATCCTGTATAATTTGTTCTATTTTTCTGTTCTTTTAATTACTTATTAGCAATAGCATTGTTAGTAACTCCCTAAATTTAACTTATATAATTAAACAGTTCTTAACTTCTATGAGCCTCCCTTGTTCTTTTTCCTCAGACCTTTCCTCACTGGGAGTTGGGGGCAGGGCGGAGTAGAGTGGTAGAGCAACGGGTGGTGCTTAATTGCCTGACAGGGCTAAACCACGACAGGTGTCCATCCCCAGGAAAAACTTTTAATCCTTGTTAAAATCTTTTTGCTTTTCTTTCTTGTGCTAAGTATGGATGGTAGACATGCTAACACTAAGCCCAACACCAGAGCAGAAATTGTACAACAGAACTGGAACTAAGCTGTGCTTACCCTTTGAGATCTCCATCCTTTTTGATAGAGAAAATAACACTTTGTGTTTTGCCACTCACCATAATTAGCTTCTGCAACCCAGTAATTACCTTCTGTTGTTTAACTGGGATTAGTAGATTAGAACTTTAAAAAATCAGTGTTTTTTCTGTTGTGTGTATATGTTTCCATCTGTATATGTGTGTGTGCAAAGTGTATTTCCTTCTCCACTTCTGTCACGTGAAGTATCTCATACTGCAGCACCAAGTCAGAGTAAACTCAAATGTAATATAGCTATTTAGTAGCATGATCTGTTAATACATAAAGCTTCAAATTCTCTGATGAATACCCCTAGAAATTCTTCATTTACCTCAGTGTTGGCATTCATGTAATTATTAATTCTAGCCTAGAGTCTTTACAGGAAGAACGCAGCACCTATTCTTTAGACATAAATTCTTCATTTACCTCAGTGTTGGCATTCATGTAATTATTAATTCTAGCCTAGAGTCTTTACAGGAAGAATGCAGCACCTATTCTTTAGATGCAAACTGTAGAAAGGAAGTCAAAACCAGACAGTATTAGTCTGTTTGTAGTCAAGTCAATACCTAAAAGTAGCTGATAGGAATTTTTCTAGCAGCATCTGAAATCATAGATCATAGGATTGTTTGGGTTGGAAGGAACCTTAAAGATCATCTAGTTCCAACCCCCCTGCCATGGGCAGGGGCACCTTCCACTAGACCACGTTGGTCAAAGC
>NW_010251943.1:0-31415 GCF_000690775.1 Eurypyga helias | reverse complement strand
TCATAGGAGAGGTGCTCCAGCCCTCTGAGCATCTTCGTGGCCTCCTCTGGACTTGCTCCAACTGGCTGATATGTTGAGGTCCCCACAGCTGAACACAGCACTCCAGGTGGGTGTCTCATGATAGCAAAGTAGAGGGAGAGAATCCCCTCCCTTGATCAGCTGGCCATGCTACCCCTAATACAGCACAGGAAATGGTTGGTTTTCTGGGCTGCCAGCGCCCACTGCCGGCTAATGTTCAGCTTTTCACCCATCAGAACCCCCAAGCCCTTCACCTCAGGGCTGCTCTCTATCCATTCTCCACCCAGCCTGTACTTGGGCTAGGGATTGCCCCAACCCAGGTGCAGGACCTTGGACTTGGCCTTGTTGAACTCCATGAGGTTGGCAGAGGCCCAGCTCTCCAGCCTGTCCAGGTCCCTCTGGATGGCATCCAATTCCCTCCAGCATGTCAAGTGCACCACAGAGAAATCCATGTGTTTTCTGGAATTTACACACTTTCAGGCTTCAGGAAGGCATTTCCAGAGCTCTGATAACTGTAAAAGCTGGTATCTATTCCTGTTAAAATTGCTGAAAAGCACTTATTCTTTTCTTCTTCATTATATCCAAAGGACAATAGGTTGGCTGATTCTTTATTTAGCCTCTGAAAAGTTCAGAAATTCTTCTGTTAAACTTGTGGAAGTGTGGAGAGACTCAGAAACACAGCTAAGGGGGCCTACAGAATCAGAGTCAGGCAGCTATAGAGAGGGGTGAGAGAGAGATTCTTCACTGAGTAGAAGTGGAACAAAAGCATAGTGGTGTTTTCTGATCCTGTTTGTAGATTCAGGGACATGACAATCTTCAGTCCTGTGCTAGGCAGCCTAGTTCTTTTTATGGTTTTATTTATAATACTCCAATCCTGCAGAGGATACACAAGCACTTCACTTCATAATTCACTATGGTAAGTGTATGGTAAAGTACCAATATAACTTGTTGTGGTCTCAAATCTGCTTGTGTAAAAAGCTTATTTATGGTGAGGGTGACCAAACACTGGAAAGGGTTCCCCAGAGGGGACGTGGAGTCTTCATCTTTGGTGATATTCAGAACCCAGCTGGACACAGCCATGAGTAACCTGCTCCAGCTGTTTCTATTTCAGCAAGAGTATTGTACTAGATAATCTTTGAACATCCCTACCAACATTTCCTGTCCTGTGATTCTGGGTGTGATTAACAGGTCTTGGTAAAATATGAATCTAAATACACTGGTGCAAACAGGGAAGGTGTTGTATCTAGCACAACTAGAACTATCTACAGCATGTCAATGAAGTGGACTTGTGATTTTTTCCAGTTTGAATAACTGCAATCAGAATAATATAGTGATATGAACTTCAGCACTTAAACCTTGTGAAAGATCTGTCATCATATTACTGCGTAGTGTCCTCATGAAGGCAGCCTGCAATCAGAAGAGAAAGCTGCAGCTGTTGAATCAGTAATTCTCAAGGAAGCTTATTCATTGACTTCAGTCCAGTGAGCAAGAATGAAGCAATACATCCAACAAATCAGTGTTTGGATATTGTTCTAACAAGACAGAGACAGTGAGCTGACAGCTTCAGAAAATGCAGCGTAAACCTTTGAGAACCTCCTGGCTTAAAACCAAACATAACTAATCACAACAGCTGTGCAAATAAGCCCAGAAGTCCTATTTTTTCTTGACATCACCCAGTAATCAAGAAACGCGGCAAAATGGTCCATCAGAACTGAGACGTTCTCACTGATATCAAACCAGCATTTCAGAATGACCATCTGTTCCCTTATGCCAATAAGGTTAGAAAAGAAGCATGATTTTTCTTTCCCCCTTAAAATTAGAATTTCTCTCTCACTTCCAAATTTTAGAAACAGGTATCAATTTTTTTAATTCTCTCTGCATGGTAAAATTTAATCTTCTAATTGGAACAGGAGGACTAGCTGCAGGAGGTGCTAGCACCTGATGCCAATTCAAAAGTCTCCAAACCTTCCTACCAGTAGGTGGAGCAAAAATGTCATTAATGTAAGAGACAAATTTTGAACGGGGGCTCTGGAGTCACCCACAGGGGGGGTTCCTTTTACGTTCTGTTTTCTAACTGCTCAGCCCAAGGAAGATAGCCCGGTTTTTAATGTCACTTTAAGAGTAAAGGGGAATTCTGGCTGATACAGCTTTCAGAGGCAGAATAAAAAAAAAAAATTACTCTGCCAATGTCTGCCCTCCTGCATGCTTCTCTCGTCTGAGTGTGTGCAGAGAAGGACTGGGGACATGGTTCAGCACAGCACTGCTGTTTATGTATATTCATGGACTTCTGTTTAGCTGGCAATTTCCTTGTTTGTAGCCCTGAACTCAGACCAACACATAATCTCTTTGTTCTTCAGCTCTTCCATGTGGACTGCTTCAGTTACCAGAACAAAGTTGTTTCATGTCACATCAGAGATAATAGGTGCTCACTGAAAATAAACTCCTTTTCCAATATTGGTTTTATATAGTCAGGGATGTGCAGAACTAGGCTGATGACAAAAACATGCTACAAAATCATACATCTCTCAAATACACAGCCTTAGATCTAAAGTACCTCGAGTGTGCTAAAATGTTGATAGATTTTTCACTCAGGCAGTACTCAAGAAGCTATTAGGCAGAGTACCTTATACATTAAAAGATCTTGAAAGCACCTTTCAACTTTTTTATGCTTCTGCAAGCTATGGATTAATGGGACTCAGCATGGGACTTGCTAGACAGACAGGAATACCGACAGGAATTAACATTTAAACTGAAATCCTCACAATGAAAAGTCTTGTCATCTCCTGACAGAATCATGCCTGCTGTTTCCATCATTCACAACAAAGCACAGCTTTACATTACACTACAGATGAGAAACAGGATGCAAATATTCAAGATGGCCTTTGAAAACTCTAGAAAATAACATTATTTTGTAATTTTTTCAATTTAGGGTCTGTTTAGAAGGTGTTCATTAGGGCAAATTCACTGAATTTTACAGTGATTTGGTTACTTCATCAACTAATCTTAATTTCATTTTATAAGATGAAAGAATTTAATATTTTTTTCAATTGATTTGGTCTATTAAGAAAAACATACCTTTTCACATGGCAGTATTTAAGAAGTTTTCTAACTGAAAGGAATGATACTGAGACAAATTATTTCAGCATTTTTAATTAAATGGTGAAAGTATAAAATACAGTGCTTCTCGTTAGAGGAGCAACAAAGCTGGTGAAACATCTGGAGCACAACTCCTGTGAGGAGCGGCTGAGAGAACTGAGGTGGTTTAGCCTGGAGAAGAGGAGGCTCAGGGGGGACCTTATCGCTCTCTACAGCTACGTGAAAGGAGGTTGTAGTGAGGTGGGTGATGATGTCTTCTCCCAAGTAACCAGCAACAGTACAAGAGGAAATGTCCTCAAGTTGTGCCAGGGAAGGTTTATTTTGGATATAAGGAAAAAAAATCTTCACTCAAAGATTTGTCAGGCATTGGAACAAGCTACTCAGAGACGTGTTTGAGTCACCATCCCTGGATGTATTTAAAAGATGTGTAGATGTGGCGCTTAGGGACATGGTTTAGTGATGGACTTGGCAGTGTTAGGTTTATGGTTAGACTTTATGATCTTAAAGGCCTCATGCAACCTAAATGATTCTGTGATTCTATGATTCTGAAAATTAGGGCACCTAAGACTAAAAGTCTGAGCTCCAGTGTAACATGCCAGCAAAACACCAGAAATATACCCAACTGAGGCAATCTTCAGCTTTTTAAATTTATTATTCTGAGGCAGTATAGAAGCTACAAGGTTTTTAAACATTAACTAGGTCCAAAATGTTTAATACATTATATATGTTAATACCATATAGAAAAATTGTGGTCAGCACCAAGAGATACACCTAAGCAGGGTATACAGAATTAGAGAATCACAGAATCACTGAATTCTAGGGGTTGGAAGGGACAGTCAGAGATCATCTAGTCAACCACTCTGTCAAAGCAGGTTCATCTAGGGCAGGTTGGACAGGAATGCATCCAGTTGAGTTTTGAGTATCTCCAGAGTAGGAGACTCCACAACCTCTCTGGGCAGCCCGTTCCAGTGCACTGGCACCCTCAAAGAAATTCTTCTTCATGTTGAGATAGAATTTCCTTCCTTCCAGTTTGTGCCTGTTGCCCCTTGTCTTGTTGCTGAACACCACTGAAAAGAGTCTGACCCCATTGTCTTGGCACCAGCTCTTTAGGTATTTAGAAAAAACTTTGATAACCTCCCCTCTAAGTCTTCCCTTCTCCAGGCTAAACAGATCCAGCTCAGCTTTTGCTCATAAGAGAGGTGTTCCTTTCCCTTTATCATCTTTGTAACCCTCCACTAGACTCTCTCTGATAGTTCCCTAAGTAGTATGTTCAGCAGCCTTTGCCAAAGCCCCTACTACCTGCTACTGAGATGGATAAGATTTAACTACATTTTTAGATAGAGGCTGACAATTGCAATTCAAAAGTTTATGATTTATTACACAAAGAAAACAACCCACATTCAGATCAAGGTCCTTTCCCCCTCCTATGTCTTGGTTATGTAAAATTACGCACAGAAGAGGTGTCTCAAATCTGTGTTTTACTGGCACAACAACAAAAAATAAAAATCACTGAGACCGTAACAAGTTCTCTCCTGTCAAGACACATATTTAAGATTCTAAACTTACATGCACAGATTTCAAAACCTGGTTCTGTAAAGGTTTGTGATAGTTTCCAGAGCTATAAAAGAGGATAGTAATGGGCCCCAAGGTGCACTGAGTTGAAATAAATTGTTAATATAAGCATTTTGACTTGCAGTGGAGGAGAATGATCCTTCCATAATTTTAATAGCAATTTCATTCTTTATTTTATTTTACTGTTTCTATGTCTTGGAAATATATATCTTTCCAGTCTATTGCTCCCACTGGCTCAAAACTGCCACTGACCATAACACAGTATCACTCACCTATATTTAACAAAGCAGTGACATTTAACTTTCCCAATTCATAAACAAGTAGAAAGTTTTTAAGGGATCTTCTAAATACATCCTGTCTCAAACTAAGAGAATCCTCATTTCAAGAGGTTAATAAAGCAAAAACGAAAACATGAAATACTGATAAATTTTTTCGGAATCAAAGTACAAACAGGATCTTTCTTGCGAAAGGTTCTCTCAATATTTCTTTGAAACCTGACTTACAGTAAGTGTCTGGAAGCACATTATAGTAAAAGGATTGTTTTTATAATAATTCTTCCTATATTTTCCATAGTTTTCAAAAATAAAATTGTCCCAAATTTTTCTTCAAATTTAGCCATAAAATCATAAATTTTCAATTTACTAAATATAATCATAATAAAAAAAGCCAGTTAATATATTTTACCATAGTTAAAGCAATAAATATATTCTATCAATTTTTAACTCTAAAGGGATTTTGTTATAAAGTTAGAGAATTCAGCAACCCCAGATACCTTCTATGGCAAAATTAATAATCTTATTAAACCCTTTCATATGTGCCAGAATATACCAGAATAATACAAAGAAGCCCCAAGAGCTCAACATCTGGAAGAGTAATTACACCTGGAACTATAAAAGAAAGAACTAAGTTTTGTGGAAGCACGTGAAGAACAAGAAAGTCAGTGGAAAAAGTCAACATCAGTTCATCTCTTGACCAATCTGGTTGCTTTCTATGGGGAAACAATTTTCGCAGAGCAGAGGATGTCATTTGCTTTGATTTTAGCAAGGCTTTTGACACAGTCTCCCAGGACACCCTCTTCACTGACAACCTGTTAAGATCTGAACTGGACAGATGGACAACAAGAAGGGTGGGTGTCTGGCTGAATTGTCAGACTCAGGGGGTGACAGTTAATGGCTCAAAGTCAAACTGGCAACTAATCAGGAGTGGAGTCTCTCAGGGTCCAATAATGGATCTCATACTGCCTTAGGCTACAAAATGGCAGATGAGGATGATACTTTAAATCATCTTTTCATATTCTTCTCCTTGGACAGTTTATGTCTGTTCTCCCTCTTAAACAAGTTTTCGACTCAAGAACTTTTGTAGAAATCAGTTTAGCCATGGCAACGTGGAGATTATCATAATCTAGTAGTCCTATTTTGTTTAATTTAGTTTTCTCTGGCAACTCCTAAAGGCATAGCAAGCTCCAAATCTGTATTTTTAACCCTAGTTTGGCTAAATCCCCATGAATAGCAGAAGAGGCATGCAGTCATGCTAAAATTCTTCCTGGAAAGCATTTGGAGATCACAATTCCTTCTTATTACCCTCAAAAACTGTTGGCTTAACAATTACTAGATATGGTTTCAGCTGGTCAGGAAATCATGCTCATCTGTAATTTTAAAACAGTCTAAGGGTGTTGTTCACATAATAGCAGTGGAGTTAGTGCTTAGAACTTTTCAGTTTTATGCCATATTTCTGGGAATTGCCATAACAGTAAGATTGATTTCTAAAAATGACAATACAAAACTGTAGCAAGATTTTAACATTTACATCTTCTTTTGTTCTTCTCTATACATTTCTTTTTCATTAAGTGTCATCCAACATGATATAATCTCTCAATTCCATCACTGTAAAAAAAAATCATTAGCTGTATAAGGCAGCACAAACTTAATGACTTGTGCTTGCCTTAGCAGGTGACTGTGGGGACATGTGATATCTAAATGGACTCTCTGCACTTAATGCTTGCTACAAGCAGTTAGTTTCTGTTCAAACATCCCAGTATCATGTGTCAGTATGAGGGTAAATGTTATATTTCTAAGGTAGGTGTCGTGGTCCCAGGCAGCGATGAGCTGCTTTCCTAGGGCAGTCTATAAGATTTTGTTTCATTCCATAATACATCAAACTGCGTGGTCACTGTTGCCCCCTATACTGGCAGTGCTGGGAACAGGCCAGGTGAAAGCTTGCAGAGGCTGGACCTGGAAGGTGTGTCGGGGGGGGGGTCGCCCCGCAAGTTCCTGTCGGCAGTGCATTTTTTTTTTTCTCTCAGCATCACGGTCGTTGTCCGGACCTTGCTGGGTGATTAGCGGAGAAGGAGCGTCTTTTGTCAAGCAGATTCATCTATGAGTCTTTTTTCTTTCTTTCTTGAGGAGTTTTTGGATTTATTTTTCTGCCTCTCCTGGAATCTGACTGTCCACCTATAGGTGGTGAGAACTTTCTAATTTGTGCTATTTTTCTGTTCTTTTAATTACTTATTAGCAATAGCATTGTTAGTAACCCTGTAAGTTTCATTTATATTATTAAATGGTTCTTATCTCAACTTTTACAAGCCTCCCTTGTTTTCCTCTGACCAGATCTAAACCACAACAGTAGGGAAATGCTTGATCTCCTTGACATTAATTGCTGGTGGCTACATTTACAGAAGGTTTTGCAACGCTTTTGAAAGTAAATTGATAGCTTTATTTTATATGTATATATGATATGACCAAGCCTGATAGAAAACAGATTACTCAATCTATGTTGAACAGCTCCTAAACTCAGGAAAGTGTAATTTGAATTGAGTTTTAGGGCTTCTGGCCATCAAGATTTTCACTCCGTTGTAGATATATCAATAGTTCATCAGCAGTGATTCAGAATTCCACTTCCATTATTTGCTCTGTGGAGTTCTTGGGTGGTCTGCTTTTGCTTGTCTGTGGTTTTGAATATGTAATTTTCATGTCTCTTTAACCGGCAGATTTTATTCAGTGCAATGGGTTAGCATGACCTCGAATATAAAATTTGGTTGCAATGATTTTCTGTAAAGGCAATTAGTTCATTTTTTTCACTGTTTCTTTCTCTCTTCCATCTTATACTTCTTGAAGTGTATCAAAACTTTAAGTTAAGAATGGAACTTTTGGATCCCCTAACAGTAATGAACATACTCTTAATGAAATCACCATGCAAATCTTCAGCCTTGTGGGTTATTTTTAAATAATAAAAAACAAACCCCCAACACAAACCAAACCCAAACTTGTCTAAAATTTTAATTTGGCAAACCCCACAAATTCATAATGCTGGAGCATACAGAATAACTTCTAGGAAGAATAACTTGCTGTATCTTTGGAATAGTGAATCCCTGGTGATTCAGGGGAAAAAAATCTCAATATTTTCTACTTTGAAACAACTGTACTATTTCTGTAGTGATTAGTGCCATTTTTCTGTAACTCAGTATGATTCTGTGGTGCAGTTGACATATTGGAGAGAAGGGATGCCATCCAGAGGGACCTGGACAGGCTGGAGAGGTGGGCCACTGCCAACCTCATGGAGTTCAACAAGGCCAAGTGCAGGGTCCTGCACCTGGGTTGGGGCAATCCCAAGCACAAGTACAGGCTGGGTGGAGAGTGGATAGAGAGCAGCTTTGAGGAGAAGGACTTGGGGGTACTGGTGGATGAAAAGCAGAACATGAGCCGGCAGTGTGCACTGGCAGCCCAGAAGGCCAACCGTATCCTGGGCTGTATCCAGAGAAGTGTGGCCAGCAGGTCGAGGGAGGGGATTCTCCCCCTCTGCTCTGCTCTGGTGAGACCCCACCTGGAGTGCTGCGTCCAGCTGTGGAACCCCCAATATCAGAAGGATATAGGCCAGTTGGAGCAAGTCCAGAGGAGGCCACGAAGATGCTCAGAGGGCTGGAGCACTCTATGAGAAAGCTGGAGGGGGCACATTTTAAAATGGCCTGTACTGACAGGGTAAGTGGGGTAATGGGTTTAAATTGAAAGTGGGGAGATTTAGATTGGATATCAGGAAAAAAAATTTCATAGACAGGGAGGAAAGGCACTGGAACCGGTTGCCCAGGGAAGTTGTGGATGCCCCATCCCTGGAAGTGTTCAAGGCCAGGCTGGATAAGGCTTTGAGCAACCTGACCTAGTGGAATGTGTCTCTGCCCATGGCAGAGGGGTTAGAACTAGATGGTCTTTGAAGTCCCTTCCAACTGAAACTGTTCTGTGATTCTAAAATTCTTTCAACATACAATCACAGTAACAAATAAGTCAGTACATCCTCAAATATGATAATGTAAATGAATACAAGCAATTCTACTGATAAGGGTGTTTTGTATCTGATATTAAATAAATAGAGTCTGGGGGGAGGCACATCTATGAGTGATGTTTTTCAGGATGCTGTTTTAAAATACAAAGACTGTATTACCTTAAACTGCTTAATGTGTTGGAAATTATTTATCTGGACCATATTTGTTAAGATTATCTGCACGTTTAGCCTTGCCTACGTGGTGAAAACATAGTTATTGTTTCAGATCTGAAAAATAACCCTATATACTATTGTGTATATTTACATCCTGAACACTTGGAAGCCTGTCAGACTATTGAAGCACAATTTCTTTCATGAATATTTTACATATTTCCTTTCAGCATTACAGCAGTTCCGTACCTCGGGTATGGAACATGTCAATGGAACAGGAATCTTTTCTTCACTGGAACAGAGTCTATGGCATTATTGTGCCAGGGTAAAGTAGCCATGGACAGCATATTATCATATTTATCAGGATTTATTAACATATCGCTCAAAAGTTACTTCAGTATATTCTATTAAATTTCTTTCAAATAGGAATCTATTGGAAATGGTGATTATTGGTTTATGTAGAACCCTGACAGCAAATCAGAATGCTGATTTATAAACCAAGTAATATTAACCAAAACTATAACAACTATAACTGATAGCTTGTTTTATAACATTGTGAGCTACTTAATCTTTCTCAAGTTTCCCAAACAATTAGATGGATTTAAAACTCTGTACTTAATCCTTTGTTTTATAAAAGCCAATATATTTTAGAAAACTATGAAGCATACAGAAATTAATTTAAAACAGATACAGGAAAATATTTCTTTATACAGTAAATAGTGAACTTCCATAAAGTGTTGCTGCAGAAAGCTGTGGAGGCCGATATCAGCAGCTTCAAAAAGTATTTGTAAGCAATGGCTTATGATCAGGTACTAAAGCAAAGAGGCAAGCGCCTATCCTCTAAAATGCCTTCATTATCTTTCAGCATCCATAGCATTGTAGTAGGGAAAAGACAACAGAAAATGGACAGACGGTAGAATATGGAACACATCCAAGACATGACCAGGGAGATGGACTTTATTCTAGCAGAAGAGGTTGTTGCCCAGCACCAGTGGAGAAGGGGATCTCAGCGAAGAGATGTTTTTGCCCACCTTGAGTCTATGTGAGAGACTGAGGAGTGTGGAGCAGTGACAAGTGGTTGTTCACACTCCGTCTCTTCTTCTCCCAGCTGCTCTTGCCCATCAGCTCTTTCTTGCATGAGTGCAAAGACTCCACTCTCTCTTACATACACTTCTGTTGACAAGTCACTGTGAAACCACTGCCATGTTCCTTGGTGAGAAAATATATCTGGAGAGACTTTTTTATTGTATTTTTTTATTTATTCTTACACCAGGTATTACTTTAACAGGTGATTATTTAAGTGGGAATAGTCAGTACATTTTCTACTTGTGCTCCTTTCCCTGGGAAAAGGAACACTACTTACAACATCACTGGTGGGTAACTCATCCCACCAACAAACTTGAGCTCAGCCAATAACCTGTATAATAAGATCCAAAGTGCCAGATGCAACGTGCAGGCCCAGTGCTCACTTCCTTCACAAGATGTTCCCCACAGTACCAGCTTAGGCTGACCTGGGCCCATTGCTGCTTCCTCAGAGGAAGTTAAGCAGGTAAAGCCCAAGATGAGACAAAAGCAGGCAAGTAGAACAATACCACCCCAAGTGCTGTGAAGCCCTCCACTGAGTACCCAGACACACAGCTGTGGACAGCAGTGGATTGCCACACACTCCAAGGACACACTGATCCTGAACATTGTCGCTACCTGGGACTAGTTCTTGGACAGTTGGTGTTCATTTACTTGGTGAAGGAAGTGGACTTCTCTGATCTGGGAAAAAAATAATACACATTATTGTGTTTATGGTAGAGCACATTCTTGCCCTCATTTTACTTGTGGCCTCGCCTCACACTTCCCTACCAAAGCCACATAATTCTCTTGCCAGATGCCTCCTGACCCTGTCCAGTCCAACTTTTCATAGCACTGTGGAAATGAGTCAAGGTGTGAAGGGAAACAAAAAATTATTTCCAGTTGTTTAGCTTGTCATATATTTAGAAGAAGCTTCTGGTTCTTCCTTGGCTACTTTTAAGCAGTAACACATACTGCCAAGAGTGCTTCACTCTGTTTTCCATTGGCACTCTTCATTATAGTTTTAATCATTTAACACTTTGTTGGGGTTTTGTTGTTGGTTTTAGTGGTACCTCATTGTAATTTTTCACCCCCATTCTTCTTTTCAGAAAGTATTTTTTTGTTCTCTTAGGAGAGGTGAATCTGTCAAGGCCTAGCTAAACCTAACACTAGTCATAAGGAGATGCCTAATTCCAAGATGACACTGATACACTTCTGCTCTAACTCTCTCCATTGGAATTTGGATGACAATCACAACAGGCAGAACATGTGTCCTCAGACATCCCTGCTACAAAAGATGGAAAACAAAGAAAATCCATCACCTGCACCTTTTTAAGAAATTTGTACTCAGTATATAACCCAAAAACACCTTTGAAAATGTCAGTTAAAATAGAGAAAATAACCAAAAAAGTACAGGAGTGTAGTAAAACCTACACAGAATTACCTGTTTTTCACTTTATTTTTAATTATAACATTTACTCATTTTCCTTCATCTAGCTTAGTGTGTCTGCTTCCTTCCAGATAGGTTCAGATTTCTTCTACAGCTTTGCTGTACTGGGAGCTGTTTAGCCTTCTTATGGCCCCAGTCCTGTCTGTCCAAACCATTTATGTTTCTGGGGAAGTTTCAAGTGTCATAAATTTGAAATATCTTACTCAGGCTAAAAGATAACACTAAAACTCTAGAATGTCAAAATAACTTTTCTGTGAATTGTCAGCTAATTAACTGAAACTAAAAAACATTTCAATCTAAATATGGGATCAAACATATACCCTCGATATAATAATCTCCATGACTAAATATTCTAACATCATTGCAAAGAAAATATATTTTTGAGAAAAAAATACCAATTTTCCAAGTGATTTATTTAAAATACATATCATGGAGGTTTTCATCTCATTTTTTGGTAGATCCTTGTATTTCTGGCTAGGTCTGCTGGCAACTGGCTGAAAGCTGCTAAGTAGTGCTGGTTCTAAATACCCGAACAGAGACAACAGAAATTTATACTAAGAGTCATTAAATCAAACTTGGTTTTCAGCATAAGTATTCATATAGTCAAGAACTATGGTAATCCAATTTCAGAAGGAAAACTGATCTTTTCAAGTGTTATGATTTGGGATGCCACCATCACACAATGAAGTGAAAGGGGTTGGAATTTTACAGTATTTTGTCCAAACATTATTCATACATAAAGGACGTGTCATGTGTCGTCTCCCTTCCCACAGACCCCTACTCCCCCACCCCCCCTTCATCTCCTAGACCCTCTTATTTAGAATCATAGAATGGTTTGGGTTGGAAGGGACCTTAAAGATCATCTATTTGGGAGGGTTGAAAGCAAACCCTCCCTAGGAAACCTGCTGCTCTATTACTCAGTGTTTAATAAGTGTTTTCATTTCTTTAGGCAAATATTTTCAGAAGTGACAACTGTCTTAAAAATAAAAGAAAACATACCCAAGGGGTATTTCTCCATCACGCAGAGAAGAATGTCGTTTCTGGATTAGATTTATCGCTCTTCAGAAAAATACATATCACCATCAACAACAGAAACCATGATGAGAAATAAGCATGAAAAATAGAAATTATTTGGACAGCAATGCCAAAGATACTTACTAGAAAATTCTCTGTGGATTTTTTTTTTTTTAATATTAGCTGCATTCAAATTTCTACAGCCACTGAAAATTGTCCCTAGTAATGACAAGGTAAGAAATACAAGGCAGGTAATTCCCTATGAAATCATGTGCAACAATATTTAACAGATCCCACCTCTATCCTCTGCAGTTAATCTAGATGAAGAACATTCCCTTATTCCTCAAAAAGTGGATCTGGAAATTCAAAGAGGAGCATAGGCGCAATTTCAGACTATTTGAGAATCCTTTGAGACAGGTCAGTTCAGGTTGTCCTATTTAAACCCATTTTAGATGACTGTGAAGAAAGCAAGAATACCTAGATTGATGGAGCATATTGTGTTGTTGCTAGAAATAACCATGTTGGATTTAACCCTTGGTAGTTCTCAAGGCAGCCATCCTTATGTGCAGCAGAAAGCTACAAGAAATTACTGCTCTTCACCTGGTAGAGAAATGGAAATACTCCTCATGAACTGAAGGGCAAGTTTGGAAACCTTAGTGCTACCACTGTCATAGCTCCGGGCTGAGAGACAATGGTTCCCAACAGCCCCTCAAAGCAACATGCATCAATTTTTAATTTGCCTATATGAAATCTGGGAGGCATAATAACCAGATGCTAGTCTTTTTTTTTTTTCGTGGACATTAGCAAATAGGCGACTTCATGAAAGCAGGTAAGCCTGCTTTATAAGTGACAACAGGATTCCTGAATGGGAGATGAATATTCAAGATACAGGAGCTTGAAAGACCTTTGCCTTTTTTGAGAGGCAAAATCTAGGAAATGGTCCAATGTAATATCACTGTGAGAAGTCCTCATTGAAGCAACCCAGAAAAGGAGCAGAGTGATTTTAAAACAAAAGCTTTGAAGATATGGCAGTGAATTTTTCAAACTTCCTGAAGATAAAACAGGGGTGATGTGTTGAAGGCAGTCTCATCAAGTCATCATTTAACCTTAGCATCCCTTCTCAGACCTGGAAAGTGTAATTCTGTGAGCTCTAAGATTACCAGGACCTGCTTTTCTACACACACATACTCTAGTTTGACCATGCCCCAGCTTTCCTAATAATAACTTATTTCCCCTGCTTGCAACTGTTAGTGAAACTTCAATTTCCCCGTAAGTTCAACATTTGGAGACTGCTGTCCTTCTATGTGACTTGGCAGAAAGGCCTCAAGAGTTTTGACAGTTAGAGAGACGCATGAAGAAACTTGTTTCCCTAGTGAAGCAGCTATAAGAGTTCAGGAGAGACGTAAAATTATTCAGTGTTGTATAGAAGATAATTTAACACTTCATTATAGCAAAAATGCTCTTGATAATAGCCTACTCCACATATTTTAATATTTGTGGTTGGTATATGATATGATCAGAAGATGTGGCACCTGAGGACCAATGGTTGACTCTACCCTTTTCTAGACTATTTTTCTTCTGTTGAATCTGTCAGATTCTTGAAAGTGCCAGGATGGTTCAGAGGATAATATATTAACTTAATCCAAGAAACTCATACATCAGTGGCTACATTTGGTACCACTAAATAAGCCAAAAAGCTGTAAGAGCAGATACAGCTTGTTGATACTTTGAGAATTGTAACACCCACAAGTTTGTGATGGATGGTACCGCCTTCCTGGCAAATGATCAGGAAGGACAGATGCAAACTTCACTGAGAATCTTCCTGCTGCAATGTAATGTTTTCTAAATTTAAAGGAAAAGGGGATCATGAACATTGTGAATCAAGACATTATACAATGCTTTGTACATCTGAAGGATAACTTAATTTTAATTCCCAGTTAGTGATCTTACTTTGGGTGGGGAAGTATGAATACACTAAAATTTCTAAGCCTTTTCTTGATATAATGTAAATTGACATGAACAAAGTCTCTGTAAATATAGAGGGATGGGAACATCAGGTAATAAGGATGGAAAGACTAGTATCAAACCTATAATAGGAAGATTAATTTAGTATCATTTTGTCATTTCTTACCCTCTGTCATAAGAAAGGATTAATGTTGATACATTTTCTTCCCTCATTAGAATATTTGTCAAGAAAATGAGAAATCACAATTTTTAAAGACTTATTTATTGAAAGAGTCCTGATCTATTCTACTTTGACCTCTTCATGTTGAGTATTTAATTGGCCAGCAATTCCATTCCTTCTTTTGTTTATAGTTTTACTAACATTTTAAGAACGTCTGACATTTATCAAAACACAGCATCATCAGGTCAATGAGAAAATACATTATGAATTATGCTTCTATGTTAATCTTGTAAGTAGGATATATTTTTAATAAGTAAGCATGCTCATAGGAAAATATGGTCTGCTATACATTAAAAAGTATTATCTTGTAATGAAATTGCAGAAATCTTCAGGAAATTACAATAAACATCTGAAAAACATATCAATGTCCAGAAGTATTCAGACCAATAATGATTTTCTTAGAACCAAACAGATTTTTATGTCACTGTGTGATATGGTAGGGCTAAGGTATTCATCAGATATGCAACATTTGAAGTCCTGCATATTGGCTTTTTATCTTAGAGTGCGTAAGTGAAAAGTACAGAAATAAATATACTCAACAATATTGTAGAATATAAAATTGTGGGGTTCAAAGTGCACTAGTCCAAGTAAATATATAGATTTCATGATTAAACACATGCTCAGATTTGTTACTATGTATTTATTCATCACTTAGAAAGTATCAGAATTAAGATTAGGTTAATTTGTCTTCCTTCCCCACCTCATCTGTTACAATATCCTTTTTCCCACTGTAGTTATTCATAACTAGTCTTAGAGGTGTCAGTGTTCATTTAATTTCCATATTTAAATTTCCATTGTTATTGTATGCATATAGCTTTATGTGATTTTTGTGAGGTCCAGTTTAATAATTTGCTTTGTTTATTGATATTTAGGTACAATGAATCATTAAATACCACCACCAAAAAAAAAATCATTAAATATTATCATTAAGGCAGAAAAAAAAAAAAAAATAGTCCATTTTGGATGCCCAAACTGAGACTAGTATGCTTTCTTTAATACCAGAATCGTAATTTTTAATACCAGAATCATAATTGACCATTATCAAAGTAGACATTTCCTTGATGAACCTTCTGTTTGCAACACTTGTAGCTGCATAGCTTGTGTTGATGCCAAAGGAATTTCATGAACTGAAGAACACAGCAAAATCCTCCAAATATCTTTACATGAGGTGCTATCCAAAATGAAGGGAAGAATCCAGATGTCCATAGCAGCCTTTTTCTTAAAAAACAAATAAACAAACAACCCAAATGCAAATAAAAAACCCATCTCAAAATACCCAGCACCTAAAAAAAAAAAAGGGGGGGGCAAAAATATCAAACCCCACATGCTGAACAAAGCCAAACAAAGACAAAAAACCACATCTCTTCCAGCAGTCTTTAAATGTGATTCCTAAACAACTTCTAAATTCTTAGAGGATCCTGTCTTAGTTGTTCAGATTTCTTGACTAGAAACTTCATCTGAGTCAATAGTAACTCTAGTGTAAATTACACTCATCAAGTGTTTGCACAAAGGTAAGAACACAGAAAACAGTGGAACTTGAAATGACATATTCATTGCATCTGAAGTAAAAAAGAAAATAAGATATATACATTCAGACTTTTTTGTTCTCTTCCTGAAAATACAAGATTCTTTCTTTTTAAAGAGCTTTATGATTCTGAAAGATTATAAGAAAACAAGAATTGTGCAGAGCCTGCAAAAGGCTATAGAATTTTCAAGACCCATACTGTTCAGGAAGTCTACCTGGAAATTTGCCTGGATTGGCAATGTATTCACTGTATACCAACTCTAGCTTTGTTACTTGTTTCCTTTACTTCTGGTATCACTATGTTGCTATAAACATGTGGGGTTTATTTTTTCATTCACTGTATGCCAAGCCTATTAATAATAGAAAGATATAAGGCCAGTTCAAGTAGTTGAAGGAACAAGTAGTTTTACTTTGGAAGACACCCTTAAACATTCACCCAAATCCATTTTGTTCCATAGCACCACTCCGCATTTATTTTTATCTTCATGAAAATCTATCAGCTTTGAATTAAGATTTTAATATTACTTGTAAACATGATACCAAAATCGCTCAGGGAAATCTAGGTTCTGTGTAATTGTGAGACTTCTTGTCATTTTACTGATTTGGTTAAAGAAAGAATAGCAGTAAAGTAGACTATTCACCTAAATTAACCTCTGATGCCTTATGAATGAGACAATCTCCCAGTGGTACCTTGATTATTTTATTTTTTATATACAACTATATGCTGCTAATTAGTTGCAAGCACCACCTGTTAATGGAAGCTGCTCTAGATATTTTGCAGAGAATTCTTCTCTTTATAATAGCTGTTATAAATGAAATATCGATTTTATATAGGGTAATATCCTTGGCAAACATCTAAACTTCTGTTCAGCAGTGAAGAGAAACAAGAGGACTGTGAGAGGGTGCTAGTGCACAGAAAGACATTGAGATTTTTCTTCATGCATGAGTTTCTTCTGCATAAGTTCAACCTGACACCTCTCCTAGGTTATGCTGTTAAGGCTGGTCTCTGTTTACAGCCTCAGGAGCCAGCATTCTGTGTTTGTAGCTGACAGAACCTTTTTACCAAACATTCACACATGCTTTGAAATCCAGCGACTATGTGCATATATTTTGACTGTGGGATCCATAAACTAAAAACTTATAAACTATAAGGATCTGTGCTTCACCCTTAGAAGCCCTGATTAGCTGAAAAGTGAACTGGGTTCATTCAGCATGGGTTGAATACACTCCACATTTTTTTTACTGAATGACCCTTCAGGGGTGCTAATGGTTAACAGAAGAATTGGACTTCTGCTCTGATGTCTTTAAAGTTTTTGACCGTGATGCAAGTTACAAAGGATTCCTATTTTTCAGTGATTCTAATCAATGGAACCCCTTGGGAAAAAACAAAGACCTCAGCAAAATAAGGAGTTTGCAAAAGTACTGTCTTTACTGTTTTCCACTCACAGAAAAATCATCACTAGTTACATATTTCTAGAACAAGGAATTTTTCCATATGACTTCTCTTTGAAAAGTTTCTCATTTTAGGTAATTTCTTATGCAGTTAGGAGGAATAAAGTTTTTTAATAAGTTAATGTTTAAATTTTGAAGCAAGTGATACTTTTTTTTTTTAATTTGTGCATCAGTTTTAACTTTAAAGCGTGGCTTTGCTTCTTGCCTTCAATACTGTTAATATGGAAAAGAAGAAAAAGTAAGCAGTTTGTCACTTAGAAAGGGGATGAAAATAGAGGACCATGTTTCCCCAAATATTTATAAATCCTTGTATATTGGTTGAAGTTCGGGAAGGTCATACATCTGACAATACAGAAAAACTAACTAATTTTTCCCAACAAAGGTGTCTGGAGTTTAGCAAGCAATAACTAATCTAACTTTGTTTCTGGTCTACTGAGAACAGATAGAACTACATTTGTGTCCTTACTAATGGACAAGCTGTCCTGCAGAAATCAATGAAGATAGAGTTTTTAATGAACAAGAAAACTGATCATCTAGCTGTTGGGGTTTCTCTTGCATTATCATTTCCAGGTGTGAAAATTGACATAATTGTTATTTCATTTTAAGAGGAACTAGCCCAACCTTTTGTTATACAGGATAAGAAGATGCTATATTCTGACCTAGTAAAATAACATTCTTACACCCTTAAAATAACATGCTTAAAAAAAAAAAAGAAGAAGAAAAGAAATACTCCCAAATATCACAAGAGAGATTACAGTTTTGCTAGGATTTTAAGGCCTCATAGGGGGTTTATACACCCTCATAGGGTCCACTGAGAAAATGATAATGATTGTAAAGTCTTCTTGGATACTAAATTTTATTTCCTGTATCTCACAGTCCTGCTTAAGAAGGCATGGACCTTGCCATCCCACAATACTTGACAATTTGTGGAGTAGTGGGAGTGTGGGGCAGAGAGGAAAGAAGTGGAGGAAAAAAAAAAAAACCCCAGCAATGATAACAAAATACATACCTAGTCCTGAGTGGCTTTGGGAAGAGCCAAGGCACTAAAATAGCTGAGCAAGTAGGTATTATATTCTATCTTTTACTCTATATATTTTGTCTTTTATTTTTCCCTGTTTTATAAAATACCATTTGCCAAGCTATTTCATTACCAGTCATGAGTAAGAAGAAGTGAGAAACAAGTTTAATACAGGGAGCATTCTTTGGAATTTGCTACTTTGCCATTGTGAACAGGATTTTTGCGAAATAAACCTTTTCCTTCAGATCACCAGTTCCATAGCAGGTTACAAAGAAACTACGGTGCTTTAATAGTTGTATAATATTGTATCATATGTTTTATTTCCTATCATGTTAATTACTTGTTATTAGTAGTATTTGTATATATTAATTATATTCAATTAGTAAATAGTTCTTATATCAATTTTACAACTTCCTTGTCCTTTTCCCTCTGATTCTTCCTCTCCAATGGAGGAGGGGAGGTGGGATTTGTGAGAGCAGCTTTGTGATATTTAGCTAGCCAGTGCTAAACCACAACATATATGAATACACAGAATGGTTACGATGAATAGCTACCAATAATGGGTTAGCTGATCAGGCAAAATCAAGACTTCTGTTACTGGTTCAATTCAACTGTTGTGCCCTGCAGCATTCCAGTTCAATAGGACCTACTTGTCCTATTGGTAACTATTACTTCATTTAATGGAAACAGATAAAGTAATAATTATTATATTAAGAACTGGCCAGCTTCTAAATTTTTGAGTTTCATTTCAGATTCTCTGATGAAAAAAAATCAGAATTTTTCAAAGTAGAGCTTTTTAAATTTTTCTTCATTATGATTTTTGCTTGTTTTTACAATAACCTGCAGAATTACTGGCATAAGGGTTTGGTTTCAGTAATCTTTTCAATAATCTGATATCATCAAATATTAAGAACATAGGAAATTTACGATACAACTCTACAAATACTGTGTCTCTTTACCAGAGTAACCTTGCACAGTTTGTTACATGACTTTGAGAATCTGAGTAATTTCACTCAAGTGTCAAGATATTTGCTAGAAATGATCAATAAGCAATAACTTCCATGACCATATCTAGACTAGCCTGAAAGATTAACCACACTTATTGACATATATAATGATCTCTATCAGGTAATTTAACATACAAAGAGGCTGCCTGACAGAATAACTAAATCTCAACAGTCTTTTTCTGTATAAATAAATAAAATCCCACAGCATTCAAGATGTCTTTCCATTTCTACCCCTTTCATCCATTTTCTTTCTTCTTTTTTTTTTTTTTTTAAATGAACGCAGTTGTTCAAGCTGTTGCATTACATGAAAGATCATACATGGAAATGAAGATGCAGTACATACCCAACTGAATGTTCTAAAAAGCTATAAAGCAGGACTTTAATCATATTGTTATAACATTGACTAAAAACAAAGGAGGTGACTCTTCCTCACAGGTACTAAGATACTTTCTGGAGTGACTCAATGTCTCAGTCTTCTCAGAGAAAGCTTGGCATCGTAAACTCTTTCAGATGAAGACTGTCTTATTATGCCTGCCAGAACAGAGCCTTGATCAACATTTCAGCTTTTGTATGACAGAGTTCACTGTCTGTGATATCTGATGTGATAAGCTTTGTTGGTTCTCTTAGGAGTTTTACAGTATGCAAGATAAGTTGCGCTCCACAATGGAGGAAGGATACTCTTACAGATTATTTTATGACTCCCTATTACCTGGCTTCACAGCCATCCAAGACATTCAGAAGCCAGACAGAAAACCAAAGCAGTGTCTCATTTATATCATTGAAAAGCTAGCTTCCAACAGCAACAAGTAACTGGGGACAACAATTTCAATGAGATCTGCTGTCAGCTGTCATTCATACAATTGTGCTTTGATGTAATTTCATCTTTGTGCTTCCTCCCACAAGAGATCCTTTGAAGTCTTCTTCAAGCCTGCTTTTACTCATGTATGCAATATATCCCAATTTTATTCAAGCAAAGCCGTAAGCACCTGGCTATAATCAAGGTTAGTAGTCAAAGAAATGTGTTGGAGCAACAATACTGTCCAAGATGATGTCTCATGTCATAAGGCATGACAACTACTTTTAAAGGAATACTCTCAAAGCATTACCTGAAAAAAGATTTTTAATGTGGAACTGCCAATTGAACATACATATAACAAGTTTTTTTTTTCTTTTTTTTACTTTGGTTGGTGTGTTTGCTTGCTTTAAAAGTACTTCAAAGAAAGATTATAAGGATACAATTTAGATTTGTAATTTGTATGGATGTCTTTGCTTTTCTTAGAAATGAAGACACTTAAATTTCCCAACTCAAAGCAACAAATGCAGACCTCTTCACAACAGTCCACAGGAAAAAACAAGCCTTGATGTAGATCACCACATGAAGTTTGAAATGTGCCAGAGAGATCTGTCTAAAGGCAAAATACAAGCATTTTTGCTTTCTTTTGTTTTCTCATATTTGAAGGTTTCTGAATTTCTACCCCCTATCACTCTGTGAATCTGTGAATTGTATTCAGACTCAGAAAATGACAGAATCTACATAGCATTTTTCTTCCTCAGAGAAAGTGGGTTAAGAGTACAACTGAAACTCCATACCACTAGTCCTACTGTGCAGTATCTTGAAATATACAAAACACCTCAATTACAAAGAACTTTTTTTTTGCCCTGGATGTATCAGTTGTCCTCAGACTTATAGATGACAAGCAGACAAAACTGCAAAGCTTTAGGTTGGACTAGTTGCCAGAAGAGCAGTAAATGATACCATTTAAAAGTGACCACAGCTACTTTGAACTACTGTGTTCACACAGATTCACAGAGTGGAAGGGGTTGGAAGGGACCTCTAGAGATCACCTAGTTCAACCCCCCTGCCAGAGCAGGATCACCTAGAGTAGATCACACAGGAACAAACCCAGGGGCTTTGGGAAGTCTCCAGGGAAGGAGCCTCCACGCCTCTCTGGGCAGCCTGTCCCAGGGCTCTGTCACCCTCACAGGGAAGAAGGGTTTCCTCATGGTCAGGTTGAACCTTCTGGTTTCCAGTTTATGGCCACTGCCCCTCGTCCTGTCACTGGGCACCACTGAGAAGAGCCTGGGCCCATCTTCCGTAAAGATCCTGATACAATAAAAGAGTAGCACACCATAATATATTGGGTTGTGCATGGGACAAAAGAAGGATAAATGGTTTTAAGCTCAAGCTCATGAAATTGCTAACTAAAATCCTTTTAAATTTAGTATGAAGTCGATATAATGAAAATGAAATACACTGTCATCTATATACAACTTTTCATTTTTATATTATATATTCAGCTCAATAACCACTCAAAAATTAAAGCCTATTAACATTAACTTCACTGAACTGGAACAAATGCCAAACACTAAACATAAACAAGGATCATTAATAAAGGAGAGAAAAGGTTTATAAAGATAACATGTATTTCCATCTATCTGTGAGTTAAAACACACAAAGACCATAAAGGAAATACTTGTATTATAATTAATTTTGTGCCAAAAATCTCAAGGTGTAACTGTAATGTATATAACAATATATAGAGTATAGTAATTTAGAAGTTTCTGAAAACTCAAATATTTTAATAATAAAAAACTAAGTGTATAATATGTTGTGTATAATAAAATGTAAGAAATAAAGTATCCATTAAAAAAAATACTGCAAGTAAAAGCAGAGGTCAAGCAGAAGCAGCTGCCAACTGTGTTTCTCTAACAGAAACACTTAGCAATGTATTAAAAGAAATTAAGGGAGAAACTAAAGATCATGATATGATCCTGATATTCTGTTAAAATAGAATGCTGTTAAAAAGCATTACTAGGTGCAGGCACTTCATTCTAATATTCAGGCAAAATAGGCTATATCGGTAGCTTAGAAGGTCAAGTTCCACAGACTAAAATATTTCAATAAGATTTTAAATAGTTAGAAGTAATATGTAATTATATATAGGCTCAACGATATGTCCAAGTATAAAATTATATGAACCTGTGACTAATCATCCCATAATATAATCCTTAAGAATGAACACACCAAAAACGTACAAATGTGTCCTTATAAAGGGATGATAGACCTTTTAAAGCAGATACAAGTTCATTGCAGGAAGTGAAGGACTTTTCACCCTTCTAATTAATTTTGCCAACTATGCTTCCTGTGATAGAAGTGGCTCTGCCTCTACCTTGCTATATCTGCTGAAGTGAATCAGGTTTCAAGGAGAAAATTTAAAGAAACTGTTTTCAATTTTAATTTCACTGGAAGATTATCTGCTTGCTGCTGCTTCAGTTTCACGTTCAGTTTTGTATGAGACAGATTGCTGCTTCACGGTGTTAGTAACCCTGAGTTTTCATCACATAAATACTTCAGCAAAAATCTGAACTCACAGAAACAGTTTCCATTAGCTGCACTACTCAAATAGAGGTATATCCTTTTCCATGTCAACAAGATAAAGTCTCGCATCATTACTCCTGTTAAATTTATCTTTAGATTGCCTTATGTGGCTCCTGTAACCATGACAGGTTATCTTTGAAGGACTGTCACCTGCTCCATTGAAATGACTGACCTTCCTTGGTCAGACAAGCACTTCAGGGACTGCTGTGTTTTCCCGCTGCTTGTGCAACAACTGTATGCTTGATTTGTTCTAATGCAAAGTATTAGATGCAGTTTTCTTTTGTGCACATACTATATAGTAGGAAACTGAAAAAATACTTGTGAGAACTAGACACTTTCCAACAAAATAGTCTGTGTTAAGTGATATGACTTTTTCTAACTAATAGTTAAATCTACTTACTTAGATTGATTATGAATTGGTTGGCTTTGGTTTTGGGTTTTTTTTTTTTTTTTGTTTGAGGTTTCTTTGTTAGTTTTTTTTTTTTTAATTTCTTTTATATGCTTAGCACAACCATACCAATAGGAAGAAATGGAAAAAACCTGCAAACCCCTGTTTTGACAGCAGAAACTAGAAGAGTGATTTTTTTTTTTTTTCCTCCTTTGGATAGTGGAAAAAATGCCTAAGGTGCCATAAGATTTTTTAGATCATGGCAGATATAAACCCAGAACTACCTCTTCTTAGTAAAAATCTTGTTTTCTTTCCTTCAAAATCTGAATAGAAAAGAATTTCTTTTTGCACATTTCACAATACTTCTAAAATGCAGATTATGGACAGAGCAGCTTTCTGGTACCTTGTCATGTCAGCACTACTTACTTTATTTTTCTTTACATCTTAAGCTGTACCATCTCACAACATAATTTCTGAGAGAAGTGAGAGGCAAGCATGACACAAATTATTTTCTTTTCCCCTGGTGTGTGACATTATAATAAAGAAAATGAAGTTTCAGATCTATTCTTTGCATTGTCATGGTCCTGACTATAGAAGTGCATTCATCACTTGGAGGTAAATAAAAGTTTTAAGACTTAAAATCCACATATCAGAAATCTGCTGAAATCTGCTAATGTGGCAGACAAGATTTCAGGCAGAAAACCCAATATTTTTCTGAAATATGTGTGTGTGTGTTTCTATATATTTATTCTTGTCAGACAGAATAATTAAGTGAACTGCTGTTGACTGAAGAGGTGTGTGCCAACTAACTTACTTTGGCCTAACTTATGAGATCTAGTTACTGTAGAAAGAATTCAGAGGAACTTGTTTAATTGAGGCACTGGCTGTTCATCAAGGCACAGCATCCAGTGATACAACCATTTGTCCTTGAAGCAGATTCCTATTTGCATTTTGTATATTTCTCTGTTGGAAAGCATAGTCATTGAAATCCAATAATGGGAATGAGTGTCATAAAAGACAGCCACGAAGTCAAATCAAACTATTTTTAGGGTAAGTATAGAAATGTAAGGACATTCAGAAACAAGCACACACACACAAAAAAATCAGTAAAAAGCTACAGTTGTTAGAATGAATAGCTAAAATTGCCAATTAAAGCCTTGAGGCAAGAACAGGAATGGTTTCAAAAGAGTTTTTTTCTCATATACACCATAAACAAGTTATATATAGCTAATAGACTGTTTGTATAGAGCTATTAGACTGTAAAGTAGACTACTTAGGTAGTAGCTAACATTTGAATATTGGAAAAGTAGTAAATCTCTTAAAAATGGCTCCCTTTTCTTAATCAGATATGCTTTGATAAAAGAGTATCCAAACACTTCCAGGGAAACAGGCGATTCCTAGAAATTATCATGCAAGATTGATGAGAATGTACCTTCACACCTAGTCCTCAGGTTACATGGACTGAACTGATTCAAGTTTATGTAGCTACTGAACTGCTAGTAAATTCAATATAAGTCATGCCATAAGTTCATATCAAACATCTGTATAAGTAGGAGAGCAAACACCTGAAAAAGGACTCTGTGTGTTATCTTTTAATCCAGTTTTCTGAAACGAAAAGCCTGGCAGTGGCACTTTGTCTACAGAAAGAGAAATGGGTACTTCATACTAATGTTTACTATGCAGATTATGTAGCAAGGAAATTAAAAAAAAAAAAAAGAAAAAAGAAAAAAAATGAAATGGTTGACAAAAAGACTAAAAGTGGTATCCAGTAATCTCTTTATAGTTAGGGAGCAACAACTGCAGGAATAACAACTGCATGCCCAGATTTTGGCAGGCTGATGTGGCTTGAGACTTAAAACAAGAGAACTCATTCAGGGCATCAGAATACTCGAGAAACTTGGATATTATTATTTAGTTTACCTGAAATTCTCCTCCATTTACCATTTGAAGATTTGATTCATCCCCTGTTTGGAGTCAGAGCTCCCATACAGCACAGAAATATAAAGTCAACAACCTTAAAATTTTCATCTGGTATATAAATGTTTAGGTCACTATGCAGTATTTGATTACGATACTCCGATTCACTCTGGAGATGACTCTGAACGCTCCTGAAGTGCACATTTACTTTAAATGAAGAGACATATGGGGGCATTGAAGTTCCAGGGAGTTTGTAGTTGATTCAGAAATAGTATGCTAAATCAACACTGGGAGAAGCAGAAGGTGGTATAGTTTGTATTACTCTTCACATGTGGTGTGATTCCAAAGCATTTAGCTGTTTCAGGCTCCATTCATTTTCCAAGACACAACTTGATTTCTCTCTATAAGCTCTACCACTGTGGACCCACTTTACACTGGATTAATTTAACAGGTTGTAACCAGCTGAAGAGTGAGGAGATTGTACTTTGAAGACCTGTACAACTTTTAAAATGTGAGAATCCACAACCTCCTTTGGAAGATGTAAGCACCAACATTGATAATCAACAGTCTTGATGTATTTGACAAACTGTTTTAGCCCAGCTCTGTACAAGTTAGAAACTGTTATGTGTGGTGACGTGCTTTGGAGCAGATCTACTTGTAAGACACCCTGCTCTGAAGGGAAGGAAATCATAGACATTGAGCTTAGAATAAGAAATCTTATTGCCTATTTTCTATTTCAAAGACACACACCTATGTTTTAAGGCCTCATTTACCTCAAAGTAAAAATGGCTTTTAACTTGTTTCAAAGGCAACCAATACTACTCATAACACAAACGTTGACCAGCTAGCAAACTATAAATCCTTTCCAATTCTAATTAAGTTTCATGTTAGGTTACTGGATGTGCCCAGATGTGCTACAGTAATTCCTATTTGGTGACATCAGGATTAACTATGTTATGGTTTAGGAAGTTACATATTTAAGAAAATAACTCCAAATACAGTCAGTAACAAACACTTACCATTGAAAAATACTCAGTTTTCTTAGCACTGAGGTTTTTCCAGTTCAGAGAACACCATCTATTTCCTTTCAAGGACATATCTTTTGTTTCCTCTCTCACATGTAAAATTACAAATCATTCTGACTGACAATTAACTTGCCATACGTACATGATTTTCTTTTAAAATGTAAAAGCAGCTGTCTAGAACAGAAGGATTTCAGACACTGTTGGTACCTAGTTGAATCAAAGCTATCTTGAAATATAAAAAATGCATTATATTGAAATTTGTAATAAGAAAGAAAAAAATCATGAGCTGAGGATACTTAAACTCAATCTAAGAAATATTGTTTGTGGTTAGTGCTTCCTCTCCATTTATTGTTCTAGTAAGAAAAGGAGAATTTACAGCACCTCTCTCCATATATCTATGCTATAAAGGGTTAAAATGGAGAATACAGTAGTGATAGCTTTAGGATGTCTATGAGGAGAAAATGCTACAAGAATGGTAAAACACTTCAAAAATTTTCAAGCCCTTTTGCCACAGTATACGACATCCAGTTTTATCCAGAAATTAGTAAGAGTATTGTCCGTGGATTCAATTTTCTGTAGTTTGTTGCCTTTCACCTAAAGAGGCAGATACTTAATTTTTAGTAAAGTCTTATTTAAGAAAAACTGGCACTAATATCTTAAACAACTGAATACCAAGTTTAAATTAATATTTTACTGTAGTCCTAAGTGACACTGATGGTTGCTCAGGATGTTCCACCAGATATTTTTGAAGATTCCTTTCATCACCCACACAGCACTTCGCATTGGCTACAGCTCTTTCTTATTTTCAATCCTTAACTTTAATTCAGTTTAAAGAACATCCTTAGGCACATCCTCAAAAATATCTTACTTACTGCAAATGAAAGAGTATGTCAAGCTCTAATGAAGACTACAGGACAAATAAACCAGTGGTCCATAGTTCAAAAGTTATGTTCCTCCCCTTCAAAAAGAAAAGAGATGCTGATAGTACTCAAATGCAAAAATACAAACAAAAACCATTTAATATATTGCCAAGGATTTCATGGATGAAGTTTTAGCCTAATAAGAAGACAATTATAGAAACAGTAAACTTCCAAGTCTTATATACATCTGACACTAAATTAAGAAGTAATTTATTTAGTTTAAGAAGTAATAATTAATTTAATTTAAGAAGTAATAATTCATGTCTTCTCAGTATGGTCTGTGCTTTGCACTTCTCTGGTTAAAAAAATAAAATTCCCACCTGTCTGTTGGTACAAACAACTGGAGATAAGCACGTCGTGCAGCCTTCCACTCCAACAATTCGAGTACAGAAAGGTAGATAACTAATTAGAAGTAAAATGTCCCTTAATCTCCTTTCCAAGAACTGAAAGAATAATTAACCTGTGTTTTCCAGCACTAAGTTTCCACACACAAAGCATCTGCAGCAGATGAACATGAATAAATTTTAAGCAATAGTATTCCCTGCTCAGGAGTTATACTACAGATAAGTTTATAGTTTTATAAACTTGATGTAAACATAGAGGCAAGTATCAGTTTCTTTGTTTGACTTTAACTGGCTGGGATGACTGTGATTCCCTGGAAAACAGACAAGGTAGTTTTTGTGTTTAGAACAGACGTTTCAAACACTGTCTAAACTGTGAGTGTACACAACTACTTCAGCAAACATTTTAGTTTTGGTTACACAATAAGAAAATGGTTTATTTTAAGAAGTGACTGAAGGCTATTTAGAGGAGGCAATAATCCTTTAAACAGGGATGTCTCTTGTGGGCAAGAGACTGCATTAAATTGCAGTAGTTCGGAGATTTTAGATTGCCACGTGAAAGAGACATTTAAACTCTTAACTACTGCAAGTATGTGGAATGACTTTGGTTAACTCATAATGTGCTGAAATACCTACTGGGACACTTCTGAGGATGCATTTTTACCATCTAAAATGAATGCTATGATCCAGTTATATTAATTTCAGAATAATGCAGTAAATTAGAATAGAGAGTCAGATCTGAAAAAAGTGACAAGCAAATATATTCAGTTGATGAAAATTTGGGGAAATCCCGCGTTAGTAACTATTAGTTCACACTAGAATTCTGGACAGACGCATTGTCATAGGTTAGTTTTACAAGAACAATGTCCCTGTTCTACCCCACACTCCCTTTTAACTGTCATTTCTATTAGTGAAAGATTTTTAAGACCTGTTCAGACATTTCAAAGAAAATGGAAACATTTTTCTTGAATATTTATTATCTTGTTCTTAAATTAAGATGAAAAATTCTTACTTGAACTGCTAATTTAAGCCATAAAAATTGCAGGTTTATGATAATTATAACCTCGGTGTCAGTTTTTGTAGGTGAATTTACTATGCTTTATTCTTCTAGGCTCATTGATTGCTTAGGCAAGAAAGGCTAAAATATGAGAGAATGCCAACTGCCTGCAGCTTCTGTTTTAAATTACTTCCTGTTCTTCAGATTCAGCTGAGGGATTATCTAACTTAAGTTATAGTAGAATCAGTGAACCTTTAAATAAGTAGCACAATAACACCTTTCACCAAATATCTGAATAGGAGAAGTAAAGAGGCAGTTGTATGTGGAAAGTAAAGTAGCAGCAATACAGAAGCTGCATATTTTTGTATTACAGAATAATAAATGGAAAAAATAATGAAAAAGAATTAAAAACATTTAATGAAATTGTATAGGTGTTGGGGTCCACTGTTACACAAAATACAGAAGAAAGCAGACGTGATTATTGAAGGGTAGGAAAAGAAGTTCACATACTACATTTTGGGGAAAATATTCCATTTCCAGCATGCTAAATATCATCAACAAGTTCTGTGAAAGAGTTCTCATTTGGATATATTAGACTATAGGCCAATTCTTACCAGCATACCCTTTTCAGTTCTTAAAGACATGTTTGACACTTGGAGTGGTTTGTCTTAGCCTTGTTCTCTGGTGACTATTTTTAGGTAGCTGTCGTGGTTTAGGCCTAGATGGCAACTGAACACCCCACAGCCGCTCACTCTTTACAAAACACCATTACTCTGAACGTGCCCCACTTCCTTCTTCTTCTTCCCCCACAGTTATATGCTGATCATGGCATCATATGGTATGGGATAACCCTTTGTTCTGCTGGGATCAGCTGTCCTGGCTGTGTCTCCTCCCAGCTCCTTGTTCACTCCCAGCCTACTTGATGCCGGGGGGGAGTAAGGAGCAGAAAAGGCCTTGACTGTGTCAGCACTGCTCAGCAGTAACAAAAAATTCCTGTGTTATCAACACTGTTTTCAGCACAAATCCAAACCATAGCCCCATAGTAGCAACTGTGAAGAAAATTAACTCTATCCCAGATAAAACCAACACAACAGCTTACCTACTTACTGAAATAAAGTGAGCAGTTTTTTTCTTTTTAATGTTATTTCACACAGTGTATAGTACACCTATGAAAATCCTTGCAGAGGACATAGCTAATGGAAGAAGTTTACAAGTGTTCAAGGAGAAACTAGACAAATATTTGAAATCAGAACTATAGAGTGGCTGAATAGACAAAACTTTTTCAGACATAGAAAAATTCCTGAAAATAGTGGTGGGTCTTGGAAATTGTGAAGGAGAGGTGTGTTGCATATATTGATCCTGTGTCATCCCCTTGGTGTCTGTTGATGCATTCACTTGTATAACAAGACAACAAGCAAGGCTACACAGATTTTTGGTATGAACCAGCTAACCCACACATCTATGGAGCTAGTACAATGAATTCTTGAACTTGTCTTAATTCTTTGTATTGCAGTAAGAGATATCTCAAATATTTTCCATTAACAGTTTGCCCAGTCCTTATTCCTAGTTTAAAATATCCCCAACAATCATACTAGAAGTCTACAAGCAAATGTCAGTGCATGCACAAAACAGAATTATGTTCTGTGCTTAAACAATGAAAGACTTGTCCTTCAGTATTTGGATATTGTTGATTGGTTGACTATAATTCCAAAAAGTGTTGTACTGGATAGACTGACTGACACATCTGAGAACATTTCTATTGTAATCCTTGATTGGAAAGTACTAAAGGAAACACTCCAAGCTACTGTGAAAATTTAGTATTTTCTGTAGAAACACATAATAGTATGGTGTATCATGCTTAGACAAGAAATCATATTCTTAATAATGCTGGCTCTGGATGACAGAAAATAGCAAGAAAGGTGTTTATTAATTCTGTTACCAAAAAAAAAAGTAAAAATTGCAAAACATTTCCAGTGATAAAAGAAATGTCTATGTAGCACACTGCTATCAAAGCTGAAATATTAGTGTAGCCCTGAAAATTATTTTGCCATTTTTGCTAAAAAGCCAGAGGATTAGTAGAGAGCTAGCAGTGCTGAGTCTCAGGATGTGCAATGCCTTGACTTTCTGGGGGCTGGTTTCAGGTATGGCATCAATTGCTTGGTGGCCATGTGTTTGTGCCCTCCCTTCATTAGCTTTGCTCTGGGAGTGCTCAAGGGACAGGGGCCACATCTACATAATCTCTGCAGGACAGACAGCCCCTTTGGGTAATGGAGCTGTGGTATGGCAGCATGAGGCTCCCAAACTTTGACTGGGAAGCAGGGAAAAGGCAGAAGGCAGTGACAGGAAAACAAAAAAAAAGGCTGCAAGAAAACGCCAGGACTGAGGAGTATCGCCAGGAATGTCACAGTCACCCAAAGAAAGACGTCACAGCACTGATGCCTTGTCATTATCCTCCTTATCTCAGACTGCGTCAAGTAGGACTTGGAAGATTTAGGTTTTACACTAAATGAGAATTATATTTAAATATATAAATAGGTTGGTCTTTCAAAGAGGAAGATGAAGTTACAGATTCAATGAATCAAATTACAAGGTAGTGTAAAATCTATTGTTCTAACTTTTACTTTAAT
>NW_010251942.1:37641-37968 GCF_000690775.1 Eurypyga helias | reverse complement strand
TGAGGCCCCGGGGGCGGGGGGAGGTTGTGTGGCGCTTCACTCCCGTGTGGGGAGGAACCCTCCGCCCTGTGAGGAGCTGCAGCGGGGGCTGCTGCCCCCCCCGGGCGAGGGGAGCCCCTGTGGTTGCTGGTAGAGCAGAACCGTGTAAATAAAGGACGTACCTGTGAGAGCACAAGGGGGTCTTCCACCTGCCTGTCATACAGAGATGAGAAGGTAAAGAGCTGTGAGCGGTGTTGACACACTAAAAATGAGCATGTTTCTGGCAAAAAAAGTTACCAACTTGTTGGAGTGGGTCCAGAGGAGGCCACGGAGCTGCTCACAGGGCTG
>NW_010251942.1:11190-37318 GCF_000690775.1 Eurypyga helias | reverse complement strand
GAAGGTGTCCCTGCCCATGGCAGGGGTGTTGGAACTAGATGATCTTTAAGGTCACTTCCAACCCAAACTGTTCCATGATCTGTGAAGTTGTCTTGGTGTAGTGAGGCATCCGGAAGAATGCCAGTACTTAAGTCTGCTGTGTAAACAGATGTTGTACTGAGTTATTAAAATCACTGTACTCTGCTATTTTAAACGTATCGTCACTCGAATGAAGTCACACTGTGACCAGGTTGATGCTGGTCTGCGTGTGAGAATCTTCATACTGAGTTACCTGAAGGTAGCAAGTTTCAAGAGAGGTAGTTCTAGCTTTATGCATATTTTGAGTATGTTTGCCTGCTGTTAATGTGTTGCTGAAACCTTTGAAACCTTCAAGCTGGTATCCAAATCCTCCACAGATGAGAGTCTCAAATACAGTGTGTTCATCACAGCCCATGGTGGTCCTGCTTTCCAAGCAGACATGTTTTCTCTAGCATTTTCAGGACGGGGGAAGTTGGCAGCTTTCATCCCCTTGTTCACAGCTGTTGCTGCTGAAGCAACAGTTTAAGTGCCCCGGGGGCATTTTGTCCCTGGAGAGCGTAGCTACTACTACTTTTAGCTACTTTGTAAGAACGTTGTGGGGAACACAGTTTCTGCCAGGTGGTGGCAACGTTTTGATTTCAACCTGTTCTCTCACTCCTTTGCTCTGAGCCTGTAAGAAGAGGCTGTCTTGGGGTTTTTTTTCTGTAACATGCAGTTCTCAAGGTAGTGGAGATAATTTATACCTAACCTGTTTTTGTGGATTCCTGTCTGGATTTCCTCTGTCCTGCAACGAGTGTGAAGTTCCTGCTGTTGGGGTCTACTTATATCACTAAAATGATTGCAGGTACTTTAGTGCTGTGCTGCTGTAATGCTGGAAACATTTGGGCTTTCTCTGTTTTCTTTAATCCCTGGTCAGAGCATAGCTTGAGATTTTTGATCTTTTTCTGTTGTTGTTGTTTTCTGCACTTGAAACACTTAAGTTCAGTGTGTGCTATAAGCAAATATACCATTCCAAAACCCTAAATGTGGCAAAGGGTACAAAAGCTTCCTGTGTCATGTTTATGTATGTTGTCGTTCTCGCAGTGTGCTTACATCAGACAGTTGGAAGAGCTGGAGGAGGACAATTGCAGTTTCTGAATACCATGACAGCTTTGTGGAGAGAAAATCAGGGGCAGAAGAGCAATAACATAAACGGTGGCTGAGGTTTTTAGGGAAGGGGTGACCTCCTTTCCTATTTACTGTGTCAAAAAAGCTACATGGCATACACTTGAAGCAATATTTGGGGAAGGTTAGGTGCTGTGTGCCACTCGGCAGTGTATTTCAGCAGTGCTTTCTGTGCTGATCATGGTGAGGGAAGGGCTTCGCAGAACGGGGCGATGTAACTTGGTGATGATGCCTTGGGAACGAAACAAAGCTTTGGAGACAGTTGTTGGGTTTTTACTCCCCTCTCTTTTAGGATCTTCTGTTTGTTGTCTGCCCGCATGAGGTTGTTGAAGAGTTTAAGACAGAATGGTTCTCTGATTCCCCCTGTAACATTTCTAGCTGTTGTAGGAGTTTTCTCATCTTCTGTAGGATGGATTTTGGGGCAGTTTTGTCATTCAGGGTGAACAACATGTATTCTGTGAATTAGCTCAGCTGACTTAAGTGCATGCTGAAGAATATCTTGATTTTTTTTTTTAAAAATCCAGTTGGAACTCATTAGCACTCTGCTTGCCTTTTTTTTTCTTAGTCTCATGACTGTAATAACACTTGGCTGATGCTGCCCTGTACGCTTCCCAGCAACTGACCTGTGTTACATTACAGCTCTATTTTATGTTGTTTTCTTCAAAAAGGTGAAAATGGCTCTGTTAGCCTTTTCTGTTGCCTTTGGATTTCTTAATTTGTTTGTGCTTATTCTTTTTGTAGCATTAAAAATAACAGGGGTGTGAGGGAAGGATCAGGGTTCGTTATCTGAATTAAGGCAAGGAGTGGTGGGAAAATGACTTTATTATGGAAAATGTGTGAAAGGTGACGGTAAAGGGGAGATGGTATGTGAGGTAGGGCACATGAAAGACAGCCTTTAACTCGCATAACCTTTATTTTTAATTCTACAGGAAGAACAGGGCTCGGTTTGCTCACAGTCTAAGCCTTTCATGGTTACTTTCCAGGGGCTAGCCAAATGATAGTTTTCAGGGAGGAAAAAAAGTGGCAGGTGCATCGTGACCAGTGACAAAAACCATTTATTCCAGTGCATTATTTTTTTCATCTGGAGATGCCAACCCCCTAGGGGAGGTACAAGAGATGTTGAAGTTGTGGGAACTCTTGCGCTGTTAAGTACAGTGTTGTTACACGCATAGTGTATGTTAGAGCTGTTAAAACCTTAGTGCTGGGTTGTGCTTCTTGATTACAGCTTAAATGGGTTTGGAAGAACATGATCACCTGACAATAACTGCTTAGAAATCCTCGTGCAGGGAGAAGAAGGTGCATTTCAAAACCTCTCTTTTCTTCTTTGCCCATCTGAGAAGCGTTTTCTGCCTCAATTCCTCAGCTGTATTTCTTGGGCAGTCCCCTAAGTCTCTGCAGGAAGGAGACTGGTCCTGAGGCTCCCAGCTGCAGTCCTCGATCCCGTACCTTGTAGCTATTGCACAGCAGAGGAAAGACTACAATTCCCATAGTACTTCCACATACTGGTACTCCAGTGACATCAGACGTTACATGGCTGAGACTGGTTGTAAAGCGAGAAGACCAAAAATGTAAGCTTGGTGTTTCTTTCACTTCTGTAGCAGGGCCTTTGGCAGTGTGGAATCTTTGCTTACCAGGGGAGGATTTCTGTTGCTGCAGAGGTATTTTGACAGGGTAGCTGAAGAAAAGATGAGGTGACATTTAAGGGCAAGGAATTTGTACTGCTTCTCGTAGTGTTGGTGCAGCTCAGAGCCTCCTCTGTCTAGGGTTAGCTGTGTGGAGTAATTGCTTAATGCCAGAGCTGCTAGTTTGTCTCGAGGGGCCGTTTCCTTGCCCACAGCCCCAAATCTGCTTGCTGCTTTTCTGCCGTTTGCGTCCTGCAGCTTCAGGGGGTGGAGGAGAGACGCTATCCATAGCCTGGCAACAGTTTCCGTGTGCGTGTAGTAACTGAGGCGTGTAGCGTGTGTCCCGTGGCAGCGATGATAGGGGAGGTAAACGAGGTGCGGCAGCAGCGCTGGTTCGGCGCCCTGTGGGCTACACCACCGGACTTGGAAGCACGGGGATCAGCTGCTGCAGTGCTCGAGTGTGTTCAAGTGGCATGTTTGAGTGCCTTTGCTTCCCCAGTGGCCTGTGTCCGTGGGAGGAATGCACGCAGGGCATGGCTGGTGGTAACGTCTGTGCAGGTTTGTCTCGGGGGAAGTTGATTCACGCAGTGGGACGAGGTTTATGTGGGTTTTATTGCTCAGGAGAGGTGCTAAGTGTTTGGAGTAATACTGATATTTTGGGAAGCTGGAAAACAATCCAAAGTGATTTCTGCCGTGTAGTATTTGCTGAGGTTGCTGTAGTTTAAATAAAGTGCGATGATTTATTTGCCTGAGAGTGTCCAGCCTTTCAAGTGAGGGCATACTGTGAGCTCCTGAAAAAAACATCATTCTCCAAACACAAGTGCCTCTTAGTGTTGACCGTTAGAGTCTTCTGATGGGAATGAGGAGAGACTTAGGAAGTGTATGGGAAACTTGGGAGTACTTGCTGCCATCCTTCCCCTGAGAAATGTATTAACTTCTCAAGCAAGTAATGGATCCCCTCTTTCGAAACGGTTTAGATCTGTTAAATGACATTGTGACAGTGTTTGCTCAAGTCTGCAACCTTGAAGACATCTGCTTAAAACTCGAATTTCAGAAAGTGAGGAGCAGGTCAAATGGGAAAAGTAGCTTTATATCTAATCTTGGTTGTCTGTTGAAATTAAGATGTGAATAGTATTTGCAGATCCTTGTGCAGCTGATTAAAAAGTTCTGTTTATTTGCCCACAGATGCAGGTTTGTAATTTAGAGAGTTTGTAGTTACATGTTCAGTAATGGATAATCTCAGCATTTTTTGTTTGTTTAAAATTTGGAAAGACGTTTTGATTTTAGTGTTTAAATTACATTGGGTAGACCATCTGTCAAAATGAATCTGGAAAAATACTTTGTAAATGCAGCTGGAATTTTATGTTCCTGAACAAAAAGGTTTATACTGAGAGTACATTAACACCAATAATGCTGTGTTACAGCAGTGTATATTTGAAAGGATATAGTGTATAAATCATACACTTAAAGTGCCTTTGGATTAGTTGACTCCAAATTAAGTGGAAGTTCAGTTAAAACCTCCTCACCTGTTTGCTTAATAGTCCCTTGTGTTTCCCTGGTCTGCCAGGAGACAACAGGGCGTGACACGTGTGAAGAATCGTAAGCGGAGCTGAATATCAGTTAAAACCTCCTCACCTGTTTGTTTAATAGTCCCTTGTGTTTCCTTGGTCTGCCAGGAGACAACGGGGCGTGACACGTGCGAAGAATCGTAAGCGGAGGTGAATTTGTAGAGGTAGCTGGCATTAAGGTCCCTTATATTTCCGTGGAGCCTGTGATGCGCTTGAAACGTGTTATTGAAATACTTAAATCTGTATTTGCTGACTAGATATTTTGAGTGTTACGGGCTGCCTAGGGATAGATGCATTAAAGTAGTAAAACTTTCCCTTAGGAATCCCAGATTTGAACTTTTGGATGATGACATGTTGCTGCTGAGTTGTGTTGGCTGTTGTTAAAACTGGCAACTTCATGTCAGTGTTTCATGAAGGGATGCTTTTACTTTAATTAGAGATTAGGATCTTGGAGCTTTTATAAATAAAGCCTCACCATTCCCTGGAACTCCAGAGTAAGGGCAGGAGGCTTCAGTCACTTTTGCATGCAAAAGTAATTGGGAATAGTAAGACTCCAGTGGGCAGAGTACCTGTGGCTTTGGACCACAGTTAGAGTTTCTAGATCTATAAAAATCTTGCATTAAAAATAATATCAGTAACTTCTAATAGTTTAAATGAATTGTGGATCAGGGCTTTGTTTCTAAGCTACCTGCTGGCAAATTGCTCCTTATTTTTTTTTTCAATTTAATAAAGGGAGAATTGCAGTAAGTGGTGAATTTACACATTTGAATTTCTGAAATTACTGACTTCAGGAAGGCTGAAGTTATGAAAATTACACATATGTAGCCACAGTTCCTGGGAGAGTTGGGCTTCTTCAGCCTGGAGAAGAGAAGGCTCCGGGGAGACCTTATAGCACCTTCCAGTACCTGGGGAGCTACAAGAAAGCTGGAGGGGGACTTCGAAGTTGCAGGTTCACAGAGGAGTGGGAGATCCAGAGTGTCCTTGTAGGGAGAAAGCCTTCTGCTTGATTTTAAGTGTTCGGTGTGGCATGTGTGCCCCGGGCATGTTACAGTGGGCTCTCAGCTGATTGCCGTTAGGATGAGTAGCGAGGGATGGATTAAGGGCTGCCCTTATGATGAGCTTGGGATAGGGCATGAATGTGTAGGAAGCCAGTCATCAGTTCTCCCTGCTGATGGAACAGTTTATTTCTTTCTGGTGTTGCACTGTGGTCATTTTTCCTTAGAGTTCTTTTTGAACAATGTCAGAAGAAAATAAGCTTAAAACTATTTACAAATTCAGCACCCGATGTTAAAGTGCTAAATGAGAACCTTTGTCTGTGTGTCAGTGTAGTGCAGTGCAAGCTGGCGGTGCTTAAGTAAAGCATTGGCTTCTACTAAAGCTCTAATGTAACACCCACATATCCTGAAGATAGCCCGGAAGGACTTTGTAGGAATGAATTATCTACCAGTAGTGCAATAAGCATGTGTTTTTTATCAACCCCGAAATGCTAAGTGACAGCCCCAGACAGTTACCATTGAAAATCCATTTTTCTGAAAGAAAGGTATATTGGTTGGAGCATGGAGGTGACACTCTCACCTTTTTTGAGGAGTGTGTCAATTTTAAGCCTGTTTTACTCTTCCATAGGTTGTGAAGCCTAATGCAGCACCTGTAATGCTTTGAAAGTCTCACATGATTTGAAGTACTTCCGATGTCATGATATAAACGGGTGGTTTGGGGTTTCAGATGTCAGTTAATGCTTCATGAAACCCACTTTTAAAGTTGCGAATAGTTACGTTGTGTCACACAGGTGGCGATTAGCCAAATCTTTAATGGGTTTCCTTAAGCTTGCTTTGACAGAAGGACACCTAATAAATTAGTTAAAAGATTGATTAAGGTTAGCGGCTTAGACACATCCTAACTGAACAAATCATCATGGGAAAAAGCTCTTATTTTTAATATGGATTTGTGAGAAGTGTGACTTAACAGAATTTGATGGCAAGGTCAACTCTACCACTTATTTGACATGGAAGAACATACAAAGGTGAAATCAAATTAGCAACAGATTAAAATAGTTTATACGTGAATTAAAAATTACTTACAGAGTCAGGGAAATCAAGGCAGGATGGGATTGTTGTGATGTGGACTAGGGAAAAGGGTCAAGGAAATTTCTCCCATTTGGTCATGAGGTTCAGAGTGGACTGCCTGGCTTTCTAAACTCCTTGAAAGAGAAGTCTAGGTGCAGCTGAATACACCCCTAGTCCTAGACCTGAGCAACGGTTTATGCCTAAGGAATTGGAGAAAGGATCAGAGTGAGGGGATTTTTGTGCTTGTTGTGAAACTTCAGGCTAGCAACAATGTGGGGCAGCAATAATACAAAGTTCCTTAACACTATTCAGATATATCACAAATTAGATCACACAATTCCCCAGCAGGACTTAACTCTCAATAAATCAGCACAGTAACTTCATCAAAGACTTAACAAAGTTACCGACATAAGGCTGCATGTGTACACTCACACAAACGTACAGAAATAGAGAGATATATGTATATGTATGCAAAGGTACCTGTTAAAATTTCCCCATGAGTTCAGTGAAAATACTCACATTGGATGTCAGTGCATCTCTGAACGGGCGAGGAGTTGAGCCTCAAGGAGGTTTTTCAGCCCAGGTTGTGTTGACAGTTCTCTGATTTCACAAACTTGAGAGTTTGCAAACTGAGAGGCACCCCACTCAGAGAGAGATGCTGGGCGCAGCCCACTGTGGTTCAGGAGAGCTCAAAGGGTCATCTTTGGAACCACGTGTATATATAGGGTCATGAGGTACTGGTGGATGCCCCATCCCTGGAAGTGTCCAAGGCCAGGCTGGATGAGGCTTGGAACAACCTGGTCTAGTGGAAGGTGTCCCTGCCCATGGCAGGGGGGTTGGAACTAGAGGATCTTTAAGGTCCCTTCCAACCCAAACCATTCTGTGATAGTTGACTTTAGTCATAATTTTACATCCGGCCTTAACTGGGGCAGGCGGTCATTGGAATTCCCAGCTGGTACCAGTCTACCCAGATTGCGATAAGGTTCAGGGCTGGCAGGGGATGAATTATTTCACTCTCGTCCCCCACTGTAACCAGGCAACTCATGCCTAGTACAGCCATTCCCCACCTTGGCAGTGCAAGAGTGTTTTGATATGATAAGGGGCACTTAACCACCAAACTCCCTGCACAATGCCTAAGGTTTGACAGGAATCTCTAAGGCTATAAAGCAGTTCAGGGGCTAAGGGGGGAAGAAATGACAGCACCACAGCACCTGAGTGGTTTCACTGCAGAGCCCACTGTCTCAGTGTAAATACAAGGAGCCTAATCTTCCCATCTGTGTGGGCCGCAGAGCTTTCTGTGGCATTGAGGGTCGTATTGCTGCAGCTCTTCCCATGCAATTGCACTATTGTACAGGCACTGAAGACCAACTGGTTGCAAGAGCAGCAAGCTCAGCACTTCCCAGAAGCATAAGGATACCTACACAGACGTTTCACTGAACTGTTCTGCAACCCATCCCTGGCTGCAGACTTTCCTGTTGGTCTGAGCATGTTTCTCTGCTGCATGGTGGTGGAAATACTATGGGAAACCTGGCAAAAGTGACTGTCACAAATGGGTTAACTAATTCATCCAGCTCTTCCTGTTTCCAGCAGGCCTTTGGAAAAGAGAAGAGCAGGGACTTGACTGTAGTTTGAAGGTAGTAGAGTTCAGATTGGACATCAAATTAGGTAAATCCTTAGTTCTACCATTCAGTAGGTCAGCACAGTTGGATGTGGATGTAGTCTGATGTAATCTTACTCCTTTAGGAAAAGAGCAGGTGCTTTGTTAAGAATTTATCATAATATGACTGTTGCACACTTTATCTTGATTTATCTTAATCGTAAATCTTAATTGTTGCCCAGAGAAGCTGTGGATGCCCCATCCCTGGAAGTGTTCAAGGCCAGGCTGGATGAGGCTTGGAGCAACCTGGTCTAGTGGAAGGTGTCCCTGCCCATGGCAGGGGGTTGGAACTAGATGGTCTTTAAGGTCCTTTCCAACCCAAACCATTCTATGATTCTGTGATTCTAAAAGCAGCCCTTCCCCTGGTCATTGCTTCCACTGCTGAAAGGTTTGTGTCAGTGAAGCCTAATGCACAGACTTGCTGTGTCATGTAATGCAAACGGTGGATTGGAGAAAGGACATGCGTGCAGAGTGCAGGCATTTCAGTAGGCAGTGGCAGCTCGATAATCTGCTTTTCAATAGGGGAAGCGTATGTGTAACGTGTAAATGGGTGTGCAGGGAGCGTTTCAGAATCAGCATGTTGTACTTTGCGCTCTCTTGGGAACATGCTTCTTTCATACCTGGTTTGGGATAGCATTATGTGTGATGAGCCAACCTTGCCTACCATAGAAGCTCTGAGTCTGAAGTTGAAGTGGAGCGCTGAAACGGGTGCAGTCCCAGGCACTTGGGGATTGTTTGCCCTGTGATGGGGATGGATGTTCAGTCCTGTGGCAGGTGTGCGCCTGCGAGCAGGATCATGGGGTGAACTTACGTACTGGCGTGGTGGATGTGGACCTGTGTGATGGATCAACCTGCGTGACAGGATAAAGCTGAAAGCAGGAGTCTTGCTGGGCAGTACGTCCCTGCCTGCACGATCCTAGGAGCAGCACGGCGCAGCTGGCTTACCCATTCTGGGACTCCACGTGACCTGTGGTCAGCAGCTCTCGTATCTGCTGAGCTGTTAGGTTATGTGGGATCTCGCAGCAATAAAGCACCGTTGTCGTTGTTCTGCAAATGTGTTGGACGTAGGTGCTACTGGAAGAGCTGTGGGCGGTGGGAGGAGCAGTGTGGGGCAGCTAGAAATGAGGTTAATGCATAATAAGTACAACTTTGACAGACCTTGTAATTATTATTTTTTTTTCAATAGGCAAAGTTTGTCCCTAAGAATCTAAATTTTTTTGCTTGCTCTGCAATGCTGCATACTTCAGAGAAGAGAACTTTTATACTGATAACAAGGACATGGTCAAACAAAGTGTCACCCCTGGCCATTACAAGTTACAGGTGAGTCCAAAAAGTGAATTTGCTGAGGTAAGCAGAAATAAATACTTGTATGATACGCTGGTTTTTTTTTCTAACAAAATATATAAGTACATAACAAAAAGAAACAAACAGACCCAATGTCTGAAGAGAATGCTGCACTACAGATGGAGCAGCTTTGACTATTTATGTCAGTACAGCAGAGCAATCCCCTGTTCATGGAAGTCAGCAGTTCCTAATTCAGTCTGGCTTTCAGTGCCTCTTGTCAAAGACATTTGTGAGACTTCCCACAAAGTCTTCTGAAGAACAACCGCTGGAACTTATCGTGGGCAACAAAAATCTTTGATTGTATTCAGTGAACTTACTTAGATTCTAGTGTTTAAAACAAAATAAACAGCCCACTAGCCCATGAGTGTTCTTAACTGTAATTGGGGTATAGGACCCATATATTGAACAAGCATCTCATAAATGTACTACTTCTCCCCCCTGCCTCACCTTAAGCGGTGCTTTTAGTTCTGATTTTGACCTAACTGTTTGAGAGGTCTGACAGACCTGATTCCTTTTTCTCAGGAAAAAAAGGATATCTTAATACTTTGACTGCTGAAAAGGAACATTTCCCTTTGGCGCTGCAATGATCCTTTTAGACGATACAAAATTGAGATTTGGAAAGAATTCTCCAGTAATCTGCCATTTTCATGGTTTTGTCTTTGATGTTCATAGACATCTGAATAACAGAATGAATAACTTCCCTGATTTTAGTTTTTTTTGTGTATCCCTGTAGCCTGTTTCCTTCTGCTGGTTAGTTTCCTGTATAATCCAAGAAGGCAATTTACAGAATTCTGTTTTTTCTTCTTTTTTTTTTTTAAACTCACTAGCTTCAGAGAATTAATAGCAGTGCATTCTGAATGGTTGCTACAGATTAAATGGTTGTAGGTAGGAGTTATTAGACATCTAAAGTCAAAAAACCAAAACACTGCTTTTTCTTATGTTTGCTTTATCTTGCCAAGAAAAACAAGAAATAAGCAGGAAATATTTATCCTGCCAAGAAATCAAAGAACAACACTCAGTATAGAAGTAATAACGCTGTGCAGTGCTGTCATTTACTGTCGTTATGATGGATGTTTATAACAAGCTTCTGCAAGCAATGCTCTGTAGCACTGAGTTCCCGCAGTTTTAGGATAACTTAAGTGACAGATACGGTTGGACTGGATGATCTCTAAGGTCTTTTCCAACCTAGTGATTCTATGATTCTATGTTTCTTATGTTTGCTTTATCTTGCCAAGAAAAACAAGAAATAAGCAGGAAATATTTATCCTGCCAAGAAATCAAAGAACAACACTCAGTATAGAAGTAATAACGCTGTGCAGTGCTGTCATTTACTGTCGTTATGATGGATGTTTATAACAAGCTTCTGCAAGCAATGCTCTGTAGCACTGAGTTCCCGCAGTTTTAGGATAACTTAAGTGTAAAAAGGCTTTTTCCTAATAACTTAAATGCTTTTTGGAGAATCAAGAACTTTCTGTCTTATGGGACTTTATGAATATGTCAATAAAAGTAATTTCTTCTAATTATATGATGAAGCAAATATTTAGGTCTGATAACATTTTTTTTTTTTTAGCTTATAATATATCCTTTCAGAGCATTGTTAGTCTGATATAAGCCATGGATTGTTCTCGCCTCCAAACAGGAGGAAGGTGGAAATTTTTTAGTCTCTGTCCTCTAATGCTGTAGCTCAGCAAGGTACCCAGACATGCACAGCGCTTCGTGCATTTGGCATAATGTAGCCATCTCTATGAAAATCCCTAAAAGCGCCTTGCAGTCTGCTTGAGGGGCCTTCACTGCTCTGTCAGCAGCTATTACCATCTCAGAATAGACACTTACAGTCTTGAACTGTTGCCAGCACTTAGCTGGACAGCACACAGAACATTCCCAGTAATGAGAAACAATATTTGAGTCTTCCGCTGTATTCACAGCGCTGCTAAATCTTTGCCCAGAGGATTTTCAGAAGATCATAGATCTCTGTCTCCTGGCTGCCCATCTCAAGCCGTGGTGGTGAGGCAGAAACCTCTTTCTGTGGGGAATTTTGCTCCTGTCTGTGTCTGAAGGTACAGTGGTGGCAGTTCTGTGCGTCTGCTGTCCTGTTTCTCCCTGGCAGAGCTCATGTCCTGACTGTGCCAGGTCTGGAGCAACCTGCTCTGAGCAGCGACCTTGACTCCAAAAGTCTCTTCTAACCTCAGCTGTCCTGTAATATCTCTACCACGCGGGATCCTCTCTTCCCAGTACCATTTACTGTTTATTGAGTCTTTTACTGAGATCTGGAGATTACATCTGCCTCTGCTTGCCTGGCAGCTGTGCTGGCTTGGCACTTGCCTGGGGAGCATGAGGACAGCAGGAAAAGTAGTTGAAGGAGTAACAGCCTTCCTCAGTGTCTTTGCCTTCACTGCTGGAGTAGTGAAAACTGTCTATGTAAGAGCAGCAAATCTTTAGCAAGCAGCCTGGACAAAGCAGGAGTACAAAGGAGCCAGATAGCAAAAAGTGAGTCGGTGTCTAGTGGAGCACAGGCCTCGTGTCACAAATGATTTTGTCTTCAAGACCAGGCTGGATGAGGCTTTGAGCAACCTGGTCTAGTGGGAGGTGTCCCAGCCCATGGCAGGGGGATGGGACTGGATGGGCTTTAAGGTCCCTTCCAACCCAAACCATGATTCTATTCTATGATTCTATACCATAACAATATCAGTGCCTAATAGCTCTCATACGTAGTTTTATGTATATTTATAGTTGAGATGTTAACTTTATACTGATGAAGTTCTACTAATTTATTTCTCCTGAAAGAAAAGAAACTTTGGAAAAGCTGCTAAATACGAAGAACAGCATGAGGCTTTTGGAAACAGTGAATGTTTTTGGTAAATACTTCCCTTTGCTTACTCCTCAGTAGTGATGAGCTTCGTGTGGAAGTTAAAAGCTTTCCGTGTGCATTTGAAGACAAGATGTCACTTAATAACAAGTTAAATGTCTTGGAAAAAAGCGTGTTCGGTTTCAAAAGATTAGTACATGCACGTTTCCATTTTCCAGGAAAGAACAGAAGCTGTGTCTTAAGCTTTGAAAGAAAAAAGAAAATCCATTAAGATAAGATATCCGGGTTTTAGATGTGGTAAGTTTGTTTTGAGGGGTAATTTAGTGAGAGCAGTGGTTTTCCCATGATTTGCAGGGTGGAAAGAATGAAGTAAAAGCCCTACTAAAGACTGTGGGAGTTGTCATTTGGTATGTGTTTTGGTTTTCTTTTTTTTGGACATAGCATTTCATTCATGGATTTTTAAGGTTGGAATTCTGAAGGAAACATGCCGGTGCCTCTGCAGGTAGTTCTTTGCAAAGCCAGTTATGGAGTTTATGGCTGTATCTGAAATTTGGTGAAGAATTTTGAAAGTAAAACAAACTGTACAAAGCACTGTTTCATCCCTTTTTTTTTATGGTAACTTGTTAGTAGTTCATATGTAAGTCACAGACGGGAGATTCTCAGTTATGTTGAAATTCTGTTTAACTGGGTAGGACGACAGACTCCGGGGTTTCGGAAGTGCTGAGTGATGAGGCTGTATCTTGGGTACATGAAGTACCTCCTTTACTGATCCTCAGTCACATTGTCCTGCACAGCTCACATTAGCAGTGATTAATGGCTCTGAAAATAAAAGACAAATCCGTTAGTTACAGATCCTATTTTTAATCTATGCAAAAGTATTTGATACTCCAGCCAAGGAGCATAATTTGTCTCTGTGTGTTGCTTCCCAGTTGACTAAACAAGACCAGGCCCAGGGCATTGGCATGTGCTTGTTGATACTGCTAAATTGTTGCTAAAATTTTGGCCTTGGTCAGCTATTGCTTTTCTGAAGGATACTTGTGTGTGGTTCAGGACTAATATGTAGCAGATAATTTGGATCCCACCCTCCTCCTCTTGTGCAGGGTAAGAGTTTACCTGTGTCACCTGAGCACTGCCATGCTGTTTAGTCTCTGGGCCAGGAAGTTGCTCTTGTCTCTAATGATACAGATATTGACTGTGTGTTTGTATGGAATGTTACAGGATATGTGTGGCCTTTGCAGGGTTTTAGTAGCTTTACTTCTGTTATTTAATAGGGGTTTCTTCGGATGTGTAAGACAAGTTTAGAGCAAGTGATAAACCCTCAGGGTAAACTTTAATTCAAAAAATTCACTGAAGGTGGTGGTAGGAGCTCACTTGGCAACGTAATAGTTCTTTACTATGTTTTCAGTCAAGACCCAGAAGGGAGATGATCTGAGTCTGTGGCAGCTTTCACTAAACCAAATTCTGGCCAAAGGTTTGTAGTAAGCAAGCTTTCCTGCTCTACTTTTCAGCAAAGGGGGCAGAGAGCAAAATTAAATTTACTTGGCGTTTTCTCTTTTAAAAGGATGGAGCATAAGAGGGTGCAATGATCAATATTGAAGTTATGTTCTTTTAGTTTGTTTAGGTATAAATAACTTTACAAAGTGGCTCTGGCTATAATAAACTTTTTAAGTAGCTCTGGACAGACTGGATGCATAAGGCTGCATTCCTTTTCAGGAATTCAGTAAGTACATGGTTGCGATTTCTGCAGTTATTCAATAAAGTTATTTAATAAACGGTTTCATTTCTTGCATCTAAGTCTAGTTTGACCATCTTCATGAAATAGCTTTCTTTTTTTTAGCTGATTTTTTTTTGTGCTCTTCCAGCTGTATTTACAATGACTAGTGTGACAAAAGTTAATTTTATCCTCGTAGTCCTAAGAAAATTCTTGTTCTCCATCTTCAATAGCCAACTATCCAAAGTTCAGCATGTGAGGGTAGTAGATCAGCTGACTCTCACTTACTACTCTTACTTTTTTCTTCTCTCAGTAATGAGAGACTTGGAAAGGGCAAACCTGCTTAGCAGAAGGGGTTTGCTAGAGCAATGACGTGCACATCACTTTGTTGCAAACCTTTCTAACGCATCCAAGTGAAGCTCGGTCATACAACTTCCAGGTTGTCTTGTGGCCTCAGACGTGTTTTTAGTTTTGTGTAAATATATTGGAAGTTTCAGTCATTTCATCTGAAACTTTTTCCCGTGTTCTCCCAGGCGTTGCTGTCTCTGTGCTCACAGGCAGGGTGGCGGCAACTTACTGCGTTCTTTGGGAGCTGAAGAGAAATATATTAGTATTTGTAAGGAAGCTTTTCCTTCAGTAAAAGTTTCTTTTGAGTGGTGTTTTTCTTTGTGCTCATAAGAAACTCAGTTCTCTAAGAAAAGCTTCTGGAATTGGGTGGGAACAGAAGTCTCCTTAGGACAGTTTGGTAGTTACTGGCTGAGCACAGAGTGGTATGTTAGTCACCTCCAGTCTGCACCTGATCCATGGCATCTTGTATCAGTAGCTGCATCTGTGGTTTTGCTGGGGTTGGAATTTTTGGTTGTGGGGTTTTTTTTTGTTTGTTTGGTTTTGTTTTGGTTTTTCTTGGTTTTGTGTTTTTTGAGTCTCCCAGATGTTATTTTCAGGACCACAAGTACTCAACTGTGACTGGATGTCTTTACTTACAAGGATTAAAGGGCACCTAGTTCAGTTCTGTCATAAAACATTGGGGTGTTTCTGTTGTTCAAGAAAGCTTGAGGTTTTACTCCTAGAATGAAAACTTGCAAAAGTTAATCAACAAGGATGTAGTGGTCAAGCTAGGCCTTTAATCAGCAGCGTGTCCATGCAGCAGAGGAGGCCACCCCTATGCTGGGCTGTCTCAGCAGGAGTGCGTGCTGTTATCATCCTCTCTGATCTGCCCTTGTAAGACCACAGCTGGAGCCTGTGTCCAGTTTGGGGCTCCCCAGTACCAGAAAGGTATTGGAGTGAGCCCTGTGGAGACTTAATGGTTGTGGTCTGGGGAATGAGTTGTCCGAGGAAAGGGTGAGAGCACGGTGTTGGATCAGCCTGGAGAAGAGAAAGGGAAGGTCTTATGGGTGCATGCAGCTGCCTTGTGGGAGGTTATAGAGAAGGTGGTCTAGGTGCTTCTCAGTTTTATTTATTTATTTTAAGCCAGGACAGCATTTAGATATTAGACATATTTGCCCATGGAAAAGGTGGTGGGATCTCAAAATTCATCTGGGCATGACTGAGTAACCTGATCTAACTGGGTCTGTTCTGAGCAGGGAATTAAATGACCCCAGAGGTCCTTTCTAACTCGACATAGTTTCTGATATTCCACTTAAACCTTTATCAGTCACAGATTCTGTCGTGACAATTCCTGGTTGAGATACGACGACATCACCACGCTACTTAGACCTATTGTTTATTCTTTCAACGTTAATTCAGTCTTTATATAGAAAAGACTTTTCTGGACCAGTACTTGAAGAGCGATGACTTACCTATCTTTTGCTCTGTGAAGTTTACAAATATCTTTCCCTGCTTAGTGTGGGCTCTTTGTTGGAATGATTTGTGTTTTCAGGGCTTTCCCTGCTTAGTGTGGGCTCTTTGGAATGATTTGTGTTTTCAGGGATGTTTTTCAGGAATAATTGCTCTTCCCTTTGTTTTCTCAGAAGGGATGTGTGTGCCTGTGACACATTCATTCCCAGTCATACAGGCTAGAAGATTCTGAGCTTGTGAACTTGACACGCAAACAACCACAACATGAAATCTGTAGAGAATTCCTATTATTGTATAGTGGGCAATTTTTTAATATTTACTTACTTATTTTTAGAAGATGCATACAATTTTCAGGTTGGAACTACTTTAAGGCAGGGGAGGGAACAAGTGTTAGTCTGTATCCTTTTGTCATAGCTATGTTTCATTTTCCTGTAAAATTATTTAGCTCAAGATATAAAAGGAAGGGTTTACTTTGTTGCCTTTACTGCTCATTTACGTAAACATTTAATGTTAAAAAATGTTTCCTTCTCTTTTCAACATAGGTAAATAGCAAGAAACAAAAAATGGACACGCAGTTGTTTTCCCCCTTATTGGGAGCAATTACGAGTACACCCCCTCCGCTGGAATCTTCCCGTCTGTGTAGTGACTGGTCAGCGTGTGGAGAGGATATCAACTCAAAAACTTCCTTTCAAGACTGCACAAAGAAACGGTATGAGCATTCCTGGTATAAGCTTATGGTGGTGTTCTGGTACACTGAGATGGTTCTGGAGCAGAATAAATGGGATTCCGGATCTTTTTAAGAAGAGTTTATGGGATAACCAAAAACTCAGTAAATCGCTGCTGCATAATAGTTATTATAGAGGTTGTGAAAAGAGATAGAGGGTCTGTGTGTGTATAGATGTGTCTGTTGATGCATAACAACATTTTAAATTTTAGAAAGAATTCTACTTTTGGGGAAAGAAATGGGAAACGTAATTGGAAACTCCTTAAGGTAAAAACCCACTCTCCTGTGCCTCCCATTTCTCAGTACCATAGCTCATAATGGTCCTGCTTGATACTGTAGAGTATTTCCTGGAAAATGCACAGTGCAGGGTGTTAGACACAGGTCGAATGTAAGTGGTACACCTCTGCTGCTGAAGGCATAAGTATGCCTACAGCTACTCTCAAAAATACACTGTCCTACTGTCTTACTGTGCCTTTGATATAATGCAACCAAGTTCTGCTTTATGTTAAAAAAATGATTATTTCAGTTTTTGATGCTGAGTGAATGCAAAGGGTTTTTGTTAATTCATTACTGGAGCCCCTCTGCTATGAGGACAGGCTGAGAGAGTTGTGCTTGTTCAGCCTGGAGAAGAGAAGGCTCTGGGGAGACCTTATAGCACCTTCCAGTACCTGAAGGGGGCTACAAGGAAGCTGGGGGGGACTTTTTACAAGGGCCTGTAGTGACAGGACAAGGGGTAATGGGTTTAAACTGAAAGTGGGGAGGTTTAGATTAGATATCAGGAAGAAATTCTTCATGGAGAGGGTGGTGAGGCACTAGAACAGGTTGCCCAGAGAAGCTGTGGATGCCCCATCCCTGGAAGTGTTCAAGGCCAGGCTGGATGAGGCTTGGAGCAACCTGGTCTAGTGGAAGGTGTCCCTGCCCATGGCAGGAGGGTTGGAACTGGGGGATCTTTCAGGTCCCTTCCAACCCAAAACATTCTGTGGTTCTATGATTCATGAAATGTTTTTATTCCCCTGGAGGAATCCACTCTGCCCAAGTCGTGACTATTGCAGGTACCTCTGATCATCCACTCTTAATAATGCAGTGAAGTTATTAAAGGTGCAGAGGTGGGCAGCGAGGCTGGACAGGGATTTGAAAGCCTCCATGTCAGTGGAGGGTAAATACAACCACTCTTTGTTTTTGATAAGTCAGCCCTGCAGAGGAATGGTTTCTGTGAAATCATGAAGGATTTCGAGGATTGCGAGGAACTGGGAATGATTATTTCACAGCCTAGAAAATACGGGTTACCCTGAAAAATTGGTTCTTTCCTTCATAGTGGTAATTTTACAGCTTGTCTACAGCAACTGAAATGGCAACATTTCTGTTTCAGCCTTAGAAACGCATAAACAGCAATTTCACCTTAGGCTTTCCACTCCCTTCTTTCCATCTTAATGCCAAGTGCTGGCAGTATAATGCTGCCTTTAGGGGTTGGTTGGTATGGACTGACCCAGCAGCTTTGGCCACTGATGACGATGCTGCATTTCTAGTCTCAGTCTCATTGCATTTTGTTATCACTTGCCTAATAAGAGAGAGGTTTGAAGTGGGGAGAAATGGTGGTTCACGGGTTCACAAGATGCTGAAAGGTAAGGAAAATACATGCATTGCAAAGAAGCTAAATAGTATGATTTTTTTTTTTTTGCTAGTCTTCCCTGGGAAGTGTCACAGTGACATTTGTTTTAAATATATTGGTTTTCAAGAAAAGATTGTAGAGCGTTAGTATTAGGTGTAAGTGCTAAGTTTATGCTCTGAGTGGCAATCCACTAACTAAAATATAGAGTCTCTTCTTAAAAGCAGCCTTTAGGTTATTGCAAAACTATTCTAGTTTTGTGAGGAGCTGTAGGTCTTGGTTCTTGTTCCTATTTCTTGTTTTTCCTCTGCAGGACAGGCTTACTCACTGCCACGAGCTTGGTGTCAGGCTGGATCTTCCTGTTCTGTTTGGTATAGTTGCAAGCAATTTGGTAGGGTTTTGCCTCCATGCTGGTTATTTTCATGGATTCTTTCCATGCTGCTCTGCCTTGGTAGGCAGTGATTTGTCTTATGGCACTGGAAGGTAAAGATTTGATTCTTTGATGCTGCAGAATCAAAGGAATTTGCAGCAAGTGTTTTCTGGTACCAAACTCAAAAGGATGACAGCTGCTGACTGTGGAGCTGAGCAAATGGAATGTCTGTCACACTGGGATTTTGGTTCTTAACTTTGGTTGTCCTGGTTTTGATAGAGGGTATTTTATTTGCAGACCAAGAGACAAGAATGGAGTTGACTTTTCCATACGTGTCAGTGTGTTTCATGGGAAGTATCTTCCTTCCAGGGTGGATCAGGATTTTATTATACAAGAAGCTTTCTGACATATAGCGTTACCAAGGATTTTCAGATTGCTGGTGGCGAACAGTACTGGCTTGAGATACAAGGGGTGGGAAGCAGTGGTTTCTGGTCCCTCATTTGAACACGTGACTGCATTAACAAATAGAATTTGTCAAGGATTCAGGTTCTCCTGACCTGAATTGCATTGTACTGCTTCTGGTGTGCCTACCAGAGGAACAGCTGAACTTTTCACCTCCCTTCCATCTAGTCTGTAAGATTTGTTTAATCATTTTTAGACTTGCTACTGTCTATGCTTGTCGTTGTCTAGCATTTTTTTCTTTTTGTAGTCCACCCAGCTTCCTGCTGCCTTGTCTGCAGTGCTACAATGGCCAGTAATTTTATTTTTAATTCCCACGCCACACTGTAAATTGTTCTCTCCCTTGCTGAACATCATTGTCTAGACAAGCTTTCATCTATGATTTCATTTGGTTACAGAAATTGGAAGTAAATAGGCCTCCTTAAAAAAAAGTTTGCCGTCTGTCAAAGACACTAAAGAAATCTGGTTATCAAATTCCAGTTATGATTGTACATTCATAAAACCCTTTCAAGAATCCTTGCACTTACGTGTATCCTCAACAAAATCATGTAGACCAGATTCCTTACAGTGGAAACTGAATGGTCATCAGTTAAATCACAGAAAAAGATAGAAGTCAAAATGTCCTGAGGTACTAAAGGCTGGTAAGGCATAAGTGGCTAATTTTCACGGCAGCAGGAGATTAGCAAAATGACAGTCTCAGTAGTTTAGCCTAGGTTTTACAGTCTGTGTTAATCTGCACTGTCAGCATGAGTGATTATGTGGCAGCGTTAGCAGATGATGTAGTTGTTTGGATGACACCAGGGAAGACTAAGAGATCTTGAGGGACACCGACACCAATCAGCTGAACTTATATGGGATGATAAGTGGAATTTATCGAAGCAAAACAATGCATGTTAGAGGGAAGGAGACCTTCACAGTGTTTTGTTTTAGTTAACTTCTGAGTAAGACTTAGGTGTCATTACAGACAGCTCTGTAAAGATTGCATTTTGCACCTGCAGTAAAAGATAGAAGTTGGGACTGTATGAGAGTAGTGATGGTTGAACGCCTCTGGTATTTGTCAGGAATATTTAATGAAGTTGTGACCAACTCCTTTCCAAAACGGGGTTAAAAAATGGTTTGAGTTAATTTTTTTTTTTTTGAGACTAATAGTTCTTGTATTATGTAAGTAGATAAATTCGAATCCTCAAGATTGTGAAGATTGATCACATTTATCCTCTAAAGGAGACAGTCAAGATGTGAGTATATGTGTAAAAAATAGTTCTTTTGATTGAAAAGAGAAAAATCTTTTGCTGTTCCTGTCTCTTCACATAACAGCTTGAGAATTCTCTGGTGAAGCAAGAAGTTAGGAAAATAGTTCTACTTCATTTAGGCTACAGAATTCATGAATGCAGGAAGAGATTTCTTTGTGTGAGTGCTGAGGACACTAAATTCAGAAAACTTGGCAGATGCTGCTAAAATCAATGAAAGGCTTAATGCTTTACTTTTCCTTTTGCTGTTCCGTTTAGAAGAAAAAGACTTATTTAGGCTATTTTCTTCTTTTTTTTTCAGGACACCAATAAACCTTTCCTATTCTGGCAATGGGCCTGATATGTTTGGGCTAGTGTCAAGCATTTTAGAGGAGCCAAGCAAGCCAGAACCAGTTACAGATTGGTAAGCTTGTTCTGAAAGTTCTTGTGTGTTGCATGTTGTTTTTCACATCCTTTTGTCACATAGATATGATACACGTTTTGAAACACTTCACGCAGTTGAGTAGCAAAGGTCTTATAAACCAGTTTGTAATCGGTTGGTCATGTAGATGTGTGTCTCTACTTCAGTTGCCAGTAAAAAAGAATTTTAACAGGTAAGGCATTGTTTGAATAGAGTAAAATCTACAATATTTAATAAATCCAAATAAACTCTGTAGTTCTAAATATACATATTCTAAATATTAGAGAGCAGCGTTGGTAGTCTGATTTCACGTAGCATTTACTCACCTGCAGCGAGAATGTTTCCTTCCAACTTATATTCTGGAGGAGGCCTGTGGTGTGGTTAGCCCAGAAAGTGACAGGGGAAGCATGGAGGGGCAGGAGGGCATAACAGTGAGATGTGAACTGTTTTAATGCAAGAAATGTGTTAAGTCACTACAGGAGGTTTGTTTGTTACAGGAATTCTCTTTCAAGATTGTTTCCCCCTATATGGGCACCTGACCTGGGAAGCAATGGTGACTTTTCAGGCCTCTCATCTAAGCACTCTGTTGAAAGTAAGGATTTTTCAAACCTGATGGGCACACACAACTACTATCAGGAACACTTGCACAAGTCTCATGATGTGGAGATGTTGCATAGAGGTTTGGAAGATCTTCATCTCCTGGAGTCTTGGCTTTCTCCATCTGGCCCTTGCACTCAGCCTGAGCATATTCTGAAGAACGGTTACCCTGAAAATTCCTCCTTGCAGAATAATAATAGAATTCATCAACAAGGGTTTTCATATCAAAATGTGGACTATAATCAGCATTTGTGCAGTTACAACCACGTTATGTTAAATGGAGACTGTGAAAAAATCAGTTCCAGCTTCAGCAGTTTTTCTTCTCAGAACAGAATGAGAGAAGGCACAAGCATTCAGAAAGAGTACTGGAAAATGGAGAGAGTAAGAGGCAAAGTTACGAAAAATGATGCTCAAGAACAAGCTAAGTATTCCCCTGATCTTTCCAATCAGCCTGTTGATGACTCTTGGGATAAAGCGTCCCAGGACAACCACTCATTTTCTAAAAGATACGAAAACTTCACAGCTGCTCATAGGTTGCAGTCGCCTGTTCATCCATCGCTATATTTTTTCAATCAACCCCTTAAAGAAAATAATTTTTCTGGAAGGACAAACAGAAAACCACAGGAAACCCATGTGCCAAATGGTCATCAGAGCTTTATTTTGGGGGATGCTTTCAATAATAACGAGTGTCAGATCCATATCTGTCCTAAAGAATGCTCTCAGAAAGTTTCTGAATATGATTTATCCGTAAAAAATGTTATGGATAACAGGAGTTACCCATCGTACCATGGACATACGTGGCTGGATGGGAAAACGCCAAGTCCGGCAGCCACATCGGGTATCCCGTATGGAAAACAAGTGGTAACAAGCCCACGGTCATCTTCAGGGGTTTCAGCCATGTCCAGCGGTTCTCCCACCCATCAGTCTATAACACAGTCCTCTTACTACTCACAGATCTTACCTGTTCTCTCTTCAAGGAAAGATGGAAGGCTACAAATACCAAACGGTGTTTCCAATCATTGGCGAGTTCCTAACTTCATCTCAGAAAATCAGAAGCACATTAAACCCATTGGACGACTGCAGCACGATTCATTGACCAATAAGGAGGGGCGACACCATAAATTCCCCATTAATTTTTCATCTGACTGGGCAATGCAACAGAATGCTGTCAGTGAAGATCCTGAAAAATACCACAGATTTCCCAAAAAGCAGACCCAAGAAAATAGTAATAAAGATGATAGGAGGGGCAGGAGGAATTGGATTCCTCATTTTGGATACACGACCCCAAACCGTCAGCAGTTCGATATGTTCCGAAAAAAGCGTGAACAGAATGGTGGTAGCATGTCAGACTTCATTAATCCTTCTTTTCTTCCTTCTTTCCCATTAATGTCTGATTTTAAGCAAAATCCCAGCTTTCCTCCATTTAATCACCACCTGTTTTCATCAACAAATCATTTCAGTTTTCCGCCGCCACCGTTTCCATTCTCAGAACTTGTTGACCTTTTTCGTTATGATGACTTTAACCACCTGAATCCCTTCATCAACGATCTGTTTTGCGGAGAAATAGCTGCACCGTATTTTGCCTTTCCAACACCATTTACCAAGTACAGACCTCCCAGAAATCGCAGCGGACCTGCTAACGAGCTTCACATCCGACTGGAGGAGTGCTATGAGCAGTGGAGAGCCCTGGAGAAAGAGAGGAAGAAGGTAATACACTACTATCCAAGCTGGTGATCGCATGAAACAGTCCATAGAGAGTAGATACTCTGGGTTTCCTTTTGAGGAGACAAGAACCCTGTTGGCACGTGGTTATTTTTAAATACCTAGGATGCGATCTACAACATCTGCCTTGAGTATAACCCTTGTGTTGTCTGGCATGACTGGGTTTAATTTGGGTGTGGCTTTTTGGCTTCAGTTTCTAAGGCTTTGCCCTTAAACAGGGCTGCTAACACAGCATTTCTCTCTCTTCACCTACAATATTTAATCTAATAAACTACAATACGGGGCTTGGAGCAACCTGGTGTAGTGGAAGGTGTCCCTGCCCATGGCAGGGGAGTTGGAACTGGATGATCTTTAAGGTCCCTTCCAACCCAAACCATTCTGTGACTCTGTGATTTGCTGCAATGAATGTGATAACAATGTCACTGGATTAGTTAGGTTGGATCTTTTTCACTAATATGGTTGATAACAACCAGCTAACGATCTTTTATTAATTAAGCAGGCCTTTATTATGATTCTGGAGCCAGCAGCCATATAAGATGCTACAGCAGGGCCCTTCACTATCACAGGGGGATTTTGAAGTATGGGTGTGTTATGCACCTTAATGCTCTATTTGTATTGCCCAGTTTGCTTAGATGGATCTCTCTTCTTTTCTTGCCTCATACTCCCTCTCTCCAACTAAATCTTTAACTCAGATATTTTGAAGCCAGGTTCTCCTCTCTGCGCCTTTAAGGAGAAAAATTTTATAGTGTTTTTTGTTGTGGTTTTTGTTTGCTTGTTTTACTGTCAGTGATATAGTGGTGTCTTGCCCTTATTCTTTTTGTTTCTTGTTTACTAAATCTTTGGTTTACTGGGTAAAAAAAAAAAAAAAAAACCTGATCTTGGGAAAACAGTGTTTTGAGTGGATGTGACTTGTCCCAAAGGAAGGTTCAATTTCTACTCCTCATGTTACAGTAACTTTCCTGCCTCAGACTCCCTAGCTAAGAGTTGTTGTCTGTGAGGGATCACACTACCGGTAAATGTATTGCACTTGGGAATAAAACCTCTGAGCTCAGAAGGAGCAGAAAATGCTGTCCCAGGAAGAGTCAAATCTCTGACCTCCATGCCAGGTCTTGGAAACTCAGCGATAAGCCATGGTCCTGGTTATACACCATTAGAGTGCCTTGGGCTGCTTCTGTGTTGGAGAAGACTCATGGTTATTGGAGAAAGGGATGGGTATCTGACCAAACTGGACGTCTGGAAAGCCCCTTTTCCTTTCCAGAGTCAACTATGAGGCATTTTGGAGGTCTAAATAGAACCACTTATCTTGTTTGCTCACTGATACCTTTAAGCAAGACATTTTTCTGCCCGTCTGGTCCTCTACCTGGAATTCTCTGCAAGTGAGAGAGGGGTGTGACTCTTATTCCAGTGTGTCTGAGGCAACAGTGTTGTCAGAAAAATTCCTGCTTTTTATTGTGGCAAAAGTGGCTTTTCCAAACTGTTTATGCAGGAATTGGGTTATTTAAGTCATTTAGGAAGACTGAATCATAGTCTTTATCTCATAATGTATGTTTTTGTGTTTTCATCATTAAAGAATTGTTTATCCTCATTTCATGATGTTGTTAATAATCAAAGGGATTTAATTACTGAACTTGATCTGATCCTTTCTACATGATCCAATTTTATCTTGGTGACCTACTCAGGCTTTCTCAGTCCCTGGTTTTTATAGTTACAGACTACACCTACAGGTAGCTGTATTTATGAGTATAAACTGTTTTTAGTCTCACAAACCAGCTGCCATAGCATGGCTCACATTCCTACAACCTAACTACTCACTCTTCAGAAGAGGATGATGGTATCCCGGCTCCCTGATGGGAATGTGCCCAGACTTGATTAATCCCTGTTTGTAGCTACAGTTTGGGAGTATGCTGGTTGGCAGGGGTTAAAAATCTCAGAAGATGTTTTTACAGTCCTAATAGCCTGAACTATCCCCGGACAGTGCCAAAGCCTGTGCTTCAGTGTTGCTTAGCTTACAGTGTATGTATAGCTCACCGGGACGTATGTATGTAGGAAGGGACCTTCTATTGATATTCTCACCCTTACATGAATTCCCAAAGAGTGCAGGCAGAAACTGCCCCCAGTGGGACTTGCATTTCGTTCTAGCTTGCCTCACTGGCCAGCCCTCTTGGTGCTTGGAAACCTTTCATTGCAGCTGCTCTGGAGTTCACAGTGACCTTACCTGTTTCCTTTTATAAATCTCACTTTTCCAGGGATCTTTCATTTGAAAAATTTCTAAGAATTGTCTGTTTGGGATTGCCTGCAATATTAAATGTGCTTATGGATTAGTACTGCATATTGCTTGTTAGTTGCAGTTCTTCAATACCTGGAGTCATTACATGAATTCATGACCCTTTTTCCATCCATTTTTTTTTTCTGAATGTCTGTTAGGCTTCTGAGACGAATGCATGTGGAGCTCTTGTAATTCATATTAGATGAGGGCAGAGACTAAATAATATGGATGTCATAACGTGAAAAGAACTTCACGTATTTTCAGTGCGCGTGTGCATAGTGTGAATGTGGTCTGAACCTTTCCTTGAGCTGCAGTGTGGTACCTAATCTTTCTCTAAGGCTGTTGTACTCTGAAGAACGACCGAGGTAGAGAATCAGCTGCTAGTTGTGTCTTTTTTACTCCAAGTAGAAGTTCCTATACGAAAATAGGTTTAGTGGCTGCCTGGATTGTACAGAGGTTTGGCCAGTTCTTGTCTCCATGGGAGTTTGGCAGCTGTGTTGATGAGTTTTTCAGAGTTGATACCAGTTTATGTTAAAACTGGCTTAATCCCGGTGCACTTCAGGTACAATTTATGCTGGTGTGATCACCTGTTTCTTTTGTTAATAATCCTAATATGTGACACTTGAGAGATGCAGTGAGAGGCACAGAGTTTAAATTCCTGGGATACTGTACAAGAATTTGTTTGCCTAGGCCTGTGTCCAAGATTGGTTACAATACATTTGTATAGCTTTGGATCTAGAAACTGCCACTGAGCATTGTACTTTGAGGTAGAGCTGAATTAGACAAGTATTCTTATTCTTACAGCAGCTGGTTGTACATCTTAAAAAAAAAAAAAAAGGCACGCCGTGTGCGCTGGCAGCCCAGAAAGCCAACCATATCCTGGGCTGGATCCAGAGCAGCATGGCCAGCAGGTCTCTGCTCTGGTGCAACCCTACCTGCAGTTCTGCATCCAGCTCTGGGGCCCCCAACAGCACGGCACAGACCAGA
>NW_010251942.1:0-11088 GCF_000690775.1 Eurypyga helias | reverse complement strand
GCCCGCGGCCAGTCCATGAAGGAATGCTGGAGGGGACTTTTTACAAGGGTCTGTAGTGACAGGACAAGGGGTAACGAACGGGTTTAAATTGAAAGCGGGGAGATTGGGATTGGGCATCATGCAGAAATTCTTCCTGGAGAGGGTGGCGAGGCACTAGGATGGGTTGCCCAGAGAAGCTGTGGATGCCCCATCCCTGGAAGTGTTCAAGGCCAGGCTGGATGAGGCTTGGAGCAACCTGGTCTAGTGGAAGGTGTCCCTGCCCATGGCAGGGGGGTTGGAACTAGATGGTCTTTAAGGTCCCTTCCAACCCAAACCATTCTGTGATTTGATGATCTAGACATTTGGGATTTTTTTTCTGTAAATGCAGTCAGAATTAAAGATAAGAAGTGCACTTCTGAAAATTCTAAACAGCCCCCCAAATATGGATTGTAATGTTGTACTTATTTTCAACGTTTACAATGGCTATTTATTTCCGCTGCAGACTGAGGCTGACCTTGCAAGAAACTTCCCAGGAAAACGTGTATCTAGCTCAAATAACACTCCTGTGTGCCGACTTCCTGCTAACCCATCACGAGTTGATCGTTTGCTTGTTGACCAGACACGAGAACATGCCAGGGTAAGGCTTCTTGAGCCGTAATTCCTGTGTTTCTTTTTGGTTTTATGCTTGTTTGTTTAACGGAGACTTATACTTAGCAATTTAGATGTTTGCTGTGTATCTGGCAGGTGCTCACATTAATAGGAAAAATGGAAAGGCTTTGTGGTACCCCCGTACACGGCAACATATCCACCACATTGGAACACCATATGGAAGCCATTCACATAACACAGGCGAGGCGTAAGGATGAGATTATTAATGCTGCTAATCCACAGAGGCAAGGAGCACCACGTTACAATAATGAGAAAGGTAACTGCTTTCCATTCTGTAATTTTAAAAGCTCTTTAAATGATTTAATGGTGAAAATGCAATATTTGCTGCGTATTTCAAATAATATATCTTCAGCAAAAAAGGATTGTAAATCTAAGCCTGTCACTTTTAAAAAGACTTTAAATTACTTTGAGATCTTTTTTTCTTTGGTTTTTTTCTGTTACTAGTTTAAACACTGAAACATTTTCCTCTTAACTGGAAGTGAACTCTAAAACCTGTTCAGTGATATTGTATAGCCGTAAGGACTTGTCCTGAAAGTAAGAATGTACTGGGTTTTAAACAAGTTTTTTTAGTGGTTTTGCAACCCTTTTTTTACCTTTAGCTTATAAAGTAAAACAAGTGTGTTGGTGCCGTGTTAATCCATTGTGTCTACCTTACCTAAATCACAAAAATGCCAGAAGTTACATTTCATGATTCCCAGACTCTGTTGAAGTAAAGCCAGAATAGCTTGTGGCAGCCAGATGTGGTGCTGCAGGACTAATGCAAAACTAGGACAAACTGCACTCCCCACTAAAAGCGTAGTGTAGGTGATAACTCGCTATTCACCGTAATGATTGTGCACCTGATACGGAATAGGAATGTGGGATTTGGAGGTAAAGATCGTATTATTTTTCCTCAGAAAATACCTTTGTTTCCAGAAAGCAATTTCCAAAGAGGAATGTACTTCCTCTGCTTCAGCCCCATCCTCTTTTGGATCCTTATTCAGCACTGTCCTATGCTGTGTTGTTTCCTGCAGTGAAGCTAACAGTGTGGTTCCTTTGCCTTCAGCAATGTCTATCGGATAGTTCTTCCTTCTAAGAATCATAGAATTGTTTAGATAGGAAAACACCTTTAAAATTACTGTGTCTAACCCAACACCACCCATTCCACCTCTAACCACGTCTCCTAAATCCCTCACAGGATGGTGACTCCACCACCTCCCTGGGCAGCCCCTTCCAATGCCTGACAGCCCTTCGTGTTGTCCTATCACTTGTTATCTGGGAGAAGAGACCCTCCCCCCCTCTGCACCCCCCTTTCAGGGAGTTGTGGGGAGCGATAAGGTCTGCCCTGAGCCTCCTCTTCTCCAGGCTGAACACCCCCAGCTCCCTCAGCCGCTCCCCACAGGAATTGTGCTCCAGACCCTTCCCCAGCTCCATTCCCTTCTCCAGACACGCTCCAGTCCCTCAGTGTCTTTCTTGGAGTAAGAGTCCTAAAACTGACCCCAGGATTCGAGGTGTGGCCTCACCAGTGCCCAGTAGAGGGGGACAATCCCTGCCCTGGTCCTACTGGCCATCACTGTTCCTGATGCCGGCCAGGAGGCAGGTGGCCTTGGCCACCTGGGCACACTGCTGGCTCACATTCAGCTGCTGTTGACCAACACCCCCAGGTCTTGAAGGGAAAAATAAACTGTGAACAGTGTCAAAATGTTTTGGTTTCACAAGTTAGGTGTCAAGTAATAGTCCTGTATGCAAACCAACTTCTAAAATTACTCCTGAAATTGTGTAGTGTGACTGTAGCTCCAAGTATAAGCCAGGAAGCAGGTAGTCATCTCACCAAACAGAAGAAAAAATCCCACAAACCATGTTTTTGACAGTGCGTTACATCTAAGGTATACGGATTAGGTGTTAAGGTGTAAGGTTATTTGAGCCATCCTGTGTCGTACTGGTAGTTAGAAATTACAATTAACCTTGTATGGTTAATGGCAAGATCTGCAGCCTAGTCATGCTTCTGAAGAAGGGCTGTGCTGCTGTTGGGTGTCTGAGCACAACCTATATCACTTTCAGAAAAGCCTTTAGTCTGTTGGGTTTTTTTGTGTGTGGTTTGTTTTTTTTTTTTTTCCTGTGAAGTACGTGTTTGAGTTCTGCTCCTGGCAACCCATATCCAAAGGTCGGCTCTGAGCCTCTTCTCAGGGTGAGGCTGGGTGGGTGTCGGTGCCACTGAAAGGAGGACAGTGGAGGCAAAAAGGATTGCCTCAAGCTCATCCATCTGGAATTTTGTAGGGAGTTTTATTAATCACACTTGTTGAGTATCACTGTAGAAAGTCCACTCTGATTAAAGAGACTTAAACAGGCTGCCCAGAGAAGCTGTGGATGCCCTATCCCTGGAAGTGTCCAAGGCGAGGCTGGATGAGGCTTGGAGCAACCTAGTCTAGTGGAAGGTGTCCCTGCCCATGGCAGGGGGGTTGGAACTGGATGATCTTTAAGGTCCCTTCCAACCCAAACCATCCTGTGATTCTGTGAATCCTTGTATCGCAGGTGTGATGGTTATGCCACTGAATTTTGGACACAATTAGGGAGTCACGCTATTAGTGTGAGATGTTACAGCTGTCGTTTGCAAGAGGAGAAAGCTAATTGACACTGTATCCAGAGAAGTGTGGCCAGCAGGTCGAGGGAGGTGATTCTGCCCCTCTACTCTGCTCTGGTGAGACCCCACCTGGAGTGCTGCATCCAGCTGTGGAGCCCTCAATATCAGAAGGATATTGACCACTTGGAGCGAGTCCAGAGGAGGCCACGAAGATGATCAGAGGGCTGGAGCACCTCTCCTATGACGAAAGGCTGCGAGAACTGGGCTTGTTCAGCCTGGAGAAGAGGAGGCTCCGAGGAGACCTCATTGCAGCTTTCCAGTATCTGAAGGGGGCCTACAAGGGTACTGGGAGAGGACTTTTTACAAGAGCCTGTAGTGATAGGACAAGGGGTAATGGGTATAAATTGAAATCAGGGAGGATTAGATTAGATGTCAGGAAGAAATTCTTCACAGAGAGGGTGGTGAGGCACTGGAACAGGTTGCCCAGAGATGTTGTGGATGCCCCATCCCTGGATGTCTTCAAGGCCAGGCTGGATGTGGCTTTGAGCAACCTGGTCTAGTGCAAGGGGTCCCTTGGATGATCTTTAAGGTCCCTTCCAACCCAAACCATCCTATGATTCTATGATGGAATCTTCCCAGGGTACAGCGTTAGGTGTTCCTTGAGCCTGCTTTGTATCCTGGTGATGGGTTGAACAAATTTATGGGGTTTTGTAGTGTCTTAATATTACTTGGTTTGTATATAGTTTAACCTGTAATGTGTTTTTGCTGTTGTAGATGTTCTGGCTCTGGCGGCTGCCGTTAGAGAGCTGGCTGCTTCCACACGCAAGGCTCGTACCGCTTTATGGTGTGTGTTACAGATGACTTTGCCAAGGAACTCTCCAAGCGGTCCAGCAGAACAAGAAGTTGTTGAAAGGGCATTGCAAGAGCTTTGTCCTCTGAACACAAGGACGCAAGAAGGAGGCGGCACAGCGCATGACAGCAAAGGAAGCAAAAAAGAAAAACCTGAGGAACCCATGAGGAGTCTGGAATAATAGTAAATAATATTGATGAAAAGGAGGCAGGAGGATGAGGAGGGAAGGGCAAAGTGTCCTGCATTGTTCCATGGACGGTGTTCTTGGTCGGTTGTTAAAAAGGGTTAATATAACTGATCAGTGCTGCAGTTCTGTTACTGTGATTCTGGTGTCGAGAGGCACATCTTGTAATGGTGTTAATGCAATTTTAATATTGCTGGTATTGCAGTGTCTGCTACATAAGTTTTATTATTAAGAGGAGCTAAACACTAGCTGAGCATTTCCTTGTGTGCTTACCCAAAGCTATGTATCAGCTGTGAGTCAAGCCATGACCCAAGAAACCAATGTGTGGCAGAACTTAATTTTCCTTTTTTAATTAATGATAGAATTTATCAAACTTAAAAAAAAAAAATCAATTTGAAATGTATTTTGTAATTGTGCAGGGCCTATTTTTGCACCATTATCTAGTTCTTTTAAGTGCCAAAGCGGTCAGTAAGTAGTTTGCCTCCCCTCATTCTGTACCACAGTCCGCAGAGCAGTCCAGGCTGCTGGATCGTTCGTGTGACAGGCAGTCAGGTCGTTCAGGTTGCCACTGATGTTTTGGCAAGAATAAGCAGTGTTTAATGTGGGTTGTGTGAAATGCTTCAGCAGTTGTGCTGCCAGTTCAGTTTCTAGCTAAACCGGTGTAAACTGAGCTTTTCTATAGCAGAATCCATCTAAAATTTTCCATTAAAAAAAAGAGGGGTTTTGTAGATCTGCAGGAAGGACTGCGTTGAAGTACACGTTAGCAGGTGATACAAAATTGTCACTCAGGATTAGAAATTAGATTTATTGATTCCTCAGTGGGTTAAAAACCAGTAACTCTATAACATAAAATGCACTTAATTAAAAAAGATACTGTTTATTATTAATGTAAGTTCATGGTACTATAATTTTCAGAAACATTCCATATTTATTTTAATGAGTTTATTGAATGTTTATTTAAAATTCTATTTTAGTAATATAAAGTTGGATATTTTGCCAAATCTTCCGAATAATCAGATGTAACGATTTACTCAGGAAATATGTATATTACTATATAAATATACACGTGGTATATAGGGATTTTTTTGGGGGAAGGGATGTTTGCAAAATATTCACACAAAGCTGACTATATACTAGATTACCAAAGCTGTTTAATGGATTAATTTTTCGCATGAAGATTTAATATATTTGATTGCTGTTAACTAGTCTTCGTTCTGTGGCTTAGACAATCAGAAGTGTGACGTGTCTGTGTGAATGTTCAGGGTGAGAAGTAGAAAAGAATGAAGAATTCACGTTCTGTTTTTAGGGCACTTAAATATTTTAATGCTTTAACAACTGTCTTACTGTTACACGATCTCTTAACAAGTGCTAAAAGCCAACTAAGGTTCTTAGGTATCAGTATATCAATGAATGGTTTCAGAGAACACTTCTTGTCTGAAAAGTGATTTAATTGGGGATATAAATGAAGCTTGAAAGACAAAAGTGAAGATTTTTGTGTCCCATAGTGTTCGATGTTGAATTTGACTTTGTGGATAAATATGTAATTGTTTCCATATATATATGTACTTGCAAAATGTTCCAAATGCAGTTCTGTAGTGTTGGATCTGTGGCTGTTTCTAGAGCAGATGTCATCCCAATTGTACCCTCGTTAACTGTAATGAGGCACTAGCTACATACCTTTGTAGGCGAAAGTTACCCAAGGGGCATTGTGGTCCACTCGACCCAGTGTAAAAGCAAGAGTCGATGGGCTCAGAATCTTAGTATAGCAAGGTCTTTGTTTTCCTAAAGAAAGTGAATTCACCTTAAAATATTTTCAGCCTTAGCCTAAAAAACAGGTAGTGGAGAGAGTTGTTTTAGTGTGTTTTCTCTGTGTGCACGTGCAATTTGTTTGCACAAGCTAATTTAAGAAGGTTGTTTGTTTGTGTGGCTAATTAACTATACTCCATGGTTTAAAAAAGTGAGGTCTACAGTATTTCACTTAATGAATCATTTTGTCTTTTAATTAAGCTTACTGTTTTCAGGAAACCAGAATTTGGAAGTCTTGATCAACTTCCCCGTTTACAGAACGGCTGTAGTCCTGCAGGATTGTTTTGTGGTGGGGAGTGTATAGGGCACAGTAGTTCCTCATTGTATCACTCGTGTTAATTATTGCTGTGAAGGAACATGGTCTTCATCGGTTCATAATACAGTTCATGTGCCTTTAACAGTCTCATTTCTCAAAACTGATAAATGGCTGTACGCTCACTCCTGGTTTCACCCGCAGTTTAAGAGGGTGACGGCGTGGCTGCCTCTGGCTAGAGCCAGCAGTTAGCCTTCGCTGTTAACCTTGGCCGTGTGGGCTCTGTAACGAGCGTGGAGCATCGTAGCTGTGGAGAGTGCCCACAGCTCCAATGCATTAGTATCAGATTTTCCTCCTGGTGCCCTACAAGTGCAACCAGAAAGCTCTCTGATTTCATTTTGCCTTGCTCTGTTTTCTTTACAAAAACCCTGCTTCTTTATCAAAATGATTTGGTGCCCAGTGCTTTACATGCTTTAATTAGAGACACCATTAGACCTATAAAGACAACAGTCATTTCAGAATGCTTCAGTTCTGTTGCTTTATCACACACCCTTCTTATGTTTCAGGGGGAAAAAACACTCTTATTTTGTAAAATAACCACCTGGAGTTGCAGCAGCTCTGTTAGTCCTATTTTTTTTTTTAGCTGCCTAGTGTTTAATGTGGCCACATGGTACAAATTCTTTAAGTATTGCACTGCATTCTTGGTACGAATGCTACTTCTGCTTTTTGGGACTGATTGTGTTCACACTTGGCTGACTTGAGTGAGAGCAGAGTTAAGGTATCAGGCTACACGTAAGCCAAAGAAGTGTTCTTGTTTTAGAGTTGGGTTTGATTTTTGATTCCCCACCCCCTCATTTGTGCAGCAGCCAGGTAAAATTTAGTTTATACCCTCCTTTCCCTCTCCCCCTGGGTTTGTTGAGATGTAACTGTTCTCTTTTTTCCCGTTCTGATGTTTAGATTTTTGAACGAGGTGGAGAAGATAGCCTAGTTGTTGCTAGTCAGGGCAGCAGTGATTCCGGATGGCTCCAGTTTAAGCAAACAGGATACTTGAGAGTCCGTTCTCGATACTTGAGAGTCCGTTCTCGAGTCAAGATTATTAGGGTGTATGTTTTGACAGTCGGTAGTGAATCTTTAATGTTTAAAAATCCCAAATTGATAGTCCAGTACAACATAGATTGAAGAATTACATTTATTTCTATATAAATAACTGGAGGCTTCTGGTGATTGAACCTTGATTCCCAGAAGAGTGGCAGCATCAGAATAAGAAGGGGTTTTTCTGGTTATGGGTTTGGTATCTCTGCTGCTCTTCTGTATCCGCAGGGTCCTGCTGGCAGTGAAATGAGTCTGATGGCATCTGTAGAAACTAAACCTAAAAAAATGGTGTTATTTTGCCATTGTTTTGGGTTTTTTGCAGACTGCACGTTCTTCTTTGCACTTGGTATTTACCGCTGCTACTAATCTTTCTGTCTGTACCTGGATATGTATAATTTGGAAATTATTTGCCTTTGATCTTGGAAACTGATGCTCTGGTCCTCATAATAAGTTTCAGATCATTATTCCTGGTACCTTTTCTCTCTGAAGTAAGTGAATAGTGGATGATGGAGATTGTCAGTGGGAGGCTTTGAGGTACTTCCTGGCCCTTTAGCCTTTACCGCCTTTTTGGAGGTAGTGCAGAATTTTGTGGAAGGCTGTAACTGTAGTCCTATGCACTTTTCCAGAAGTGCCCATGAGCACAGCTTCCTTATGTTTCAGCTGCTGTGCAAGCCTTCTCCTATTCAATCTGGGGAATAAAGAAGGAAAGGGGAGCTACAAGAAGAAAGGAAACACCCAGCCACAGGAAACCCTACTTCCAGTGGGCAGTATCACTCCTCTTTCTGGCTCCTCTGCTCAGCTGGCTGTGAGCAGCCTTTCTTCCCTTCAGCTGTGTTTCCCTCCTCCCCATCTGCTGCCCGTAGATGCTGTCAGGGTTCAACTGCTGAGTCTTGTGGCAGAGTTACCTCATTCTTCTCCCGCTCTGGGAGCCATCCTTCTGGCCTCGTGTGTTTTAATCCTGTAGAATCAAGCTGTGTACCAGATTGAGGGGCTAAACAGGGCATGGGAAGAGCTGGTGCAAACCAGCTGGCCGTGGTCCTCCCTCTGGGATCAAGATCACCATGTCTGTCCTCTCATCTGCTGTCTGGAAGGGAAGAGAATGAAGTAGGGTATAAGCCTAGCTTTCCTAGGCTTAGAGAATGACAGGTGGCAAGGAATACCACAAAACTTCCCTGGAACCTTTAGTTTTTTAGATCTTCTCTTCCTCAAGTGACAGCATTCAGCTTTGCTCCTGTGGTGTTCTCAGATGCACAATTTCTGTTAGGCCATAGCCCTAATTCTGTAGGAAGCTGGATTTTTTGTTTAAATGCTGTAGGGATTATGCAACAGACAGACCTTAAGCCTATATCTATGTTTTTAAATGCTACGCTGTTACCTGCTCTGAAAGCTGGTTCCCATCCCCAGCCCTCTGTTTGGGAGCTGCGACGTCAAAACACCGCATGTTGGAGCAACCCAGATCAGCAGGGCTTTGGATTTTTTGTTCTTTGTATCTTTATTGCTTTGGCAGTGTACATGGTCTTAATTTAAAACTTAGGTTGGCCACTCTGATTTAATGGATTTAATTTTTTTTTTGTAATAGTCACTAAAGTGGAAAAACTTGAGTTCCCCATTATGTACCTCTTCACATTTGTACATTACGTTGGCCAAGAACAGGGAATGCTGCACATCAGTGACTATATGAGAGCAGCTGGCTTTCAAACCTGTCTTGATGGTCATCTGTCAGTAGGTGTGTTTGCCATTAGGCTACTGAAGAGATGGGTGTGCTCCTTCCCTTGAAGCCAGCAGCTCTAACAGGATTTTCTCTTTATCCGGCTGCTTTGCTTTCCTGGCATGATGTCTGGAGTTAGGGAGGTTCATTGTACGTGCAAGCTTAGTAGTTCACCTTGAACATTTGTTATCAGGAAACTCCAAAAAGATGTGTTCCCAACCTTTTTTGTTAAGGTTTCTCACTACACGGACAACCTGGAATTTGCAGGATGGTTTTGCTTTCTTTTACAGCTGAGGGATGTACCTACTGCAGAACCTTTGGCTGAATTGAGTTTGTGGGTGGCTGAGGGTTTTGCACCCTTGTTTCATCCTGCTCTGCTTTCATGGAAATACAGCCTTAACTGTACCAAGTCCTTGATTTAGTTCCTGTGCAGTTTATCCACCTCTGTCACCAGCACTTTTTTGTTTTGTAGAACGTGACATAAAAATCAGGCGTCTCAGATTTTTTGGTAGACACTGCTTTTTAATTTTTATTTTTGTAAATAACTTTGCCCATCAATTTCATCAGTTATAGAGAAGGTCCTTATTTTTCTTCATTAGCAATACTGTAATCAAAGCTGCAAAAACTAAAGATGCATTTACAGTGTGTTTCAGGTTAGGAGCAAGTTAAAGCCCTGAAGAACTGGAGCTTGTTTGCCAAATGACCTTTAAAAAGAAAAATATTTGCATCTGGTGTGTAAAAGGCTTGTTACAGAGAAAGGGTAAATCAGAGTCAACCTGAAATCATTGCCAGACAGAGATTGCTTTACACTTTTTTTCTGTGTAAAATACAACCAATTCAAAACTTGTTTATGCATAGTAATAACTTAATGAGTGTACTTTTTTTCCACAGAATTAGGCTATTTGCAATATATATATATGGGAAAAATAAGTTTCCTTTATTTTTTATGACAGATGCATAAAGATTGATAGTGTCTATATTTTAATACACTATTTGGTGTCAAAGTATGTCTTTTACACGTTTGTTGGTCAAACTAATTTAGTAAAAATAGCAAATTTTACACTGCTAGTGAAATATTACTGAAGGAGGATTTTGGGAATTGATCAATAGGCCCAGTGGATATATATGAAACTATAATTTAGCTTAAAAAAAAAAGTCAGTTGTTAATTATACAAAGTTTTAATCATGAGTTTAGGCTTACTTAAGTATTTCTGCAAAACAGCTGTGGATGTTTGAATGAACGCTGCAAAAAATCTTACTTCTACCTCTTGTCTAACGTTCTGAAAACTCGATCACAGGTCTCTTTGGGATGTTCTTTGGTATTACGGGGTGTTGGTATACCTTAACCTGTGAACTTCGTGTGCCGCTTCTGTTGCGTTAGCCCTTTGCGGCGGAAGAGCAGGATGGCTCCTGGCTGGGGCTGGATCACGTTCACTCGTGAAAAGGGGCTTCAGGCAGACTGTGCACCCTGACACGTGGTTTCTGCTCAGCAAAGGGTACAGCGATCAAAAGAGATTGTCGGGTTTGCATCACATGGATGAAAATCTCGGAAATAGGAGAATGCTGTAATAAATCATGGCCAGTGTCATTTTCTAGTCTTTTTAGGTGTGATTGATTCCTTTTATTTAAATAATCAACGGTTGTATGTGTGTCCTTCATAAATAGTTACAGCTTCTTGTTTTGTTTAGTTCCACTCACACTATTTATCAGCTGCTGTTCTCCATGTGAGATGAATTTGGTTTTGGTAACTCTGCCTTGAGAAGACATGTTATGTGTTCTGCTTTAACGCAGTTACGAAAATTAAAATTCTTCATGTTTTATGAGTGGTTTTATTCCTTTAGTAAATTCTGTGGGAGAAGGGTGGGCAGTTTGGTTGGCATTTGTTGTGCTCGGGTCTAAGGAATATCTCTTGATCTGGCTCAAGGTCACACAGATGACTTCTGAAAATGCAGAATTGCATCAAATAGCTGAAAATCACAGAATGGTT